>NC_086448.1:6949335-7128727 GCF_028390025.1 Pseudophryne corroboree
AGACAATTTTTGGGCGTTCTGGAATGATGTCTTTGAGGACGGGATCCAGTAAAAGGAGGTTCCAGTGTTTATTAAACGACTTCTTTATGGACTGTTCCTGACAGTTGTACGTAGTGATAAAGGGGATGAATTTCTCATCAGATTTCTCTTTGATCGGTTCAGTCTTGACATCATAAACTTTCTCAAGTGCCTTCTTGATGGTAGTCTCTGGATATTGTCTCTCTTTGAATCTCCCCGCATAAAGTTCCAGTTGTTTGGCGCACTCATCTGGATTGCTGCAGTTACGTCTGATCCGGTGAAATTGGGAGTATGGGATGTTGTTCTTCCAACCCTTTGCATGACAGCTTTTATAGTGTAGGTAACTGTTAGTGTCCACTTGTTTAATATAGTTGCAGGTGGTGATTTTTTGATTTGCACTTGATAAGGTCAGGTCCAGAAAGTCGATCTTCTCTTTGTCCATATGATGTGTGAATTTTAGGTTATAGTCGTTAGTAGATATTAAGTTGAAGAAAGCCAGAAAGTCTTCTTCTTGACCTTCCCAGATTATGAGAATATCATCAATATAGCGTTTATAAAGTATCAGCTGATCGATACATGGATTGTTGGAATGAATATGCTCCTCCTCCCAGCTTCCCATGAGGAGATTCGCGAAGCTGGGCGCAAAAATCGTCCCCATGGCTGTCCCACATGTCTGGAGAAAATAAGTGTCCTGGAATTTAAAGTAATTGTGACGGAGAATGAACCTGATAAAGTCACAAATGGCATCTTTATGGAGTGTGGAGAGATCTAAATCCCTGTCCAGAAACCTCCGACACGCTTCAATCCCTTTTTCGTGTACAATGCATGTGTAGAGGCTCTGGACATCTATGGTGATCCACAAGTAAGAATTCTTCCACTGTACCATTGGTAATATGTCCAAGACGTTCTTCGTGTCTTTGAGATATGACGGGAGTTGTACCACGTATTTCTGAAGAAAGACATCTGTGTACTCAGACATATGTGCTGTCAATGAGTCAATTCCAGCAATAATGGGCCGACCTAGTGGATTAACAAGGGACTTGTGTATCTTTGGTAGGAAGTAGAAGATGGGTATGACCGGATTTGATGTCATTAAGTACTGGAATTCTTCTTTTTCCAAGATTTGATTATGAAGATATTGTACTAGTAAAACTCTCAATTCTTCAACGAATGTATTTGTGGGGTCGTTAGGAAGTTTTCTGTATGAGGTGTCGTCACTGAGGAGACGGGTAGCTTCTGTCACATATGCATCTCTGTCCATTATTACGAGGCCTCCTCCTTTGTCCGCCTGCTTAATGACAATGTTTCTATTTTCTTGTAATTTTTTCAGTGCTTCTTTTTCAGCATTTTTTAGGTTTGAGAATTTGCTTTTTTCATGATCTTCTTCACATAAATCTTTTTTGACTTGTTCATAGAACACATTGATGTAGTTGCCTTTGGACTCTAGAGGATAAAATTTTGATTTTCTTTTCAAACCGGATTTGGTTGCTTGAGATGGTGTGGTTTCTTTATCTTTTCTTGCGAAATGTCTCTTTAGTGTCAATGCTCTGACAAACTTGTTGAGATCAATAAAAGTCTCAAATTTATTCATCTGATATGTCGGGGCGAATTTTAGTCCTTTGCCAAGTAAAGAAATTTCTGCCGTGCTTAAGGTTTGTTTTGACAGGTTAAATATTCCTTTTTCCTGAGGGTCTATTTGAGGTATCTTTTTTTCGGGTTTTGTCCTGCCGCTGCCCCTTGTGCCTCTTCTTCTGGGTAGCTTCTTTTTGTGGGGGCTTGAGCCTTGAATCTCTCTCTGAAGAAGGTTTTCTTGGTAGTTGCTGGATTGTCTGTGTCCGGGTCCGGTGATAAAAAATCCGAGTCGCTATTGGAGTCCAGGCGTTGTAAAGCAGAGAACCTATTCTTCAGAGGTAAAGGTTTCATGTACGGAGAAACTTGATAGTTTGTAGTTCTCCATCTTTCCTGATTGCCTTTCTTTTGATATGGGGTTGTCTTCCATCTTTTAGTCCTTCGGTCTTGATAGACAGGGATACGGTTATAGTTATTTTCTTGGAATCTGCTCCAATTATTCACTTGGTTGTGCGCGTAATCTTCTTTATCTCTCAGGTATTTCTTTTGCTTACCTTTGATCACCTCTTCTTCTATACGTTCTATTTTCTTGGTTAGGGTAGCATCATTGGCTTTGAATTCCTCCTTATCTTGATGTCGTACTAGTATTTGTTCTTTTTTCTTTATGTCCTCCTCAATTGTGGTAAGAATATTCCTTTTCTCTGAGATGATTAGCCTCATTAGTTCTAATGAGCAGTTGTGGAGTGTTTCATCCCATTTCTTTATAAAATCCTGTTTATCCTGACCAAAAGTAGGTCTTTTGATAAGGCGTAGTCCTCTTGGGATTCTATTTACTGAGATGTATTGCTCCAAACCTTTGATCTCCCACCATGCTTTGATTTCTTTGGTTAGGAGTCTTTCTGTTTCCCAGAAAAGTGAGTCCATGTCCTCATCGTTAACAGTCACTTGAGATATGCTTGGATTTTCTTCGTTAAAAATCTGTTGACAGAGGTTGTTTCTTTTTTCCAAACCTCTATTTTTAAACATTATGGTGTACAGTGTGTCTAGCTGCCTCCGAGAGAAACCAGAAAATGTAGTCGAAAAGAGAAACGGGGGCGCTCAGATGTCACGGTGCACTACCACTAATAAATAGTAAAATTATGAAATCAAGTGTATAGAATAAGTGACACTTCCTCTAAAGTAAGAGTGGCTGCAACCTTAAGCAATAGATATGTGCTTGGAAAACACATAAACAAAATTTTTAGAAAGTGAAGTAAAGGGCGCCTGTTAGTGTCTAATAAAATTATAGAGCTGATGTGATTGAGAACAGGATACTACTTATCTGTCATAAATAGACTTTTGCTTCAGTCATTGGACCAGTACAGGTACATGAAAAAAGAAGAACAAAATAACATAGCGCGTACTGTTTTTACGCAATCACAATCTACAGATCATATAAACCAATTGTGTGTTAAAAAACTTTCTGGGTAAAGGTAAATCCCACAAATTTAAAATCCACAGCCAGGGATTTTGTTTTAAAAGTTTTTCACCATAAAACACACATAAAACATAAAGGTAGAAGTATAAAATATACAGTGTTCAATCTATAGATAAAATGGACCAATTATGTGTTTAAAACTTTTTGGGTATATGCAAGTCCCAAAAATTTAAAATCCACAGCCAGGGATTTTTTTAAAGTTTTTTCACAAAATTTAATAAAACACATAAAACATGAAAGGTAGAAGTAATGCGAGCGTACAAGATAAAATTGAATGACAAGCTTATCTGTCCATATTAGGACTGGGATACATCAGATCTTTCGTAAGCATCCAAGATAAATAGTAAAATTTCAAACGTACAAAAATTAAATATTAAAACAGCTTATCTGCCCATAAGGGAAGTTCAGGTGCATCAGTCCCAACGCGTTTCGTCCTTAACTAGACTTCATCATGGGGATAAGGTCAGTAAGCAAAGATGCTCTATTTATACCTGAAGAGAGAGTGAGAACCCAGCACATGGCCAGGTAATTGATGACATCACTTCCTGTTAGGTGATGTCGAATTTAGGCAATGGGAGACAGTTTAATTAAACTTTCAGGCATGGTGGCTACATATTGTGTGTATAGAGGGCACAAACAGGTGATAGGCAGGGAAATTGTAATGAAAAACGAAGCTTAAAAGCTTCGTATGGCGCTGTGCAGCGCGGTGGAACGCACGCTGGAACGCACAGCTAGTTCCTGGCGTGGTCCGCCGCGCGTCACTTCCGGTTTTGCGGAAGGTACTTCCGCCGGCCGGTGGAACGCACTGTGGAACGCATCGTCATCTCCGTGACGATGCGCTCTGCACAGCGGAGCTTAGCAGCAGTAATCAACTGCTGCTTCAGTAATCAGTGAAACAAGGGGGGCAGTGACGAGGGATGGCAGTGGACGAACTAATTAGAATATATAAGTACATGTGTATATAGGAACATATCCGGATTAAAGATAGAGATAAAGGAAATAAATATAAAAATAATAATAAAAATAAAAATAATAATAATAAAAATAAAAATGAAAATAAATATAAATGTAAATATAAAATATATATAAAATATATATTTAAAAAAGACATATATATATGAAATAGTGATATAGTTCTTTCTCCATATATAGAGGTATGTCCCATCTTAGTAAGTTTTCATCATAAAGTCCGTAGTGGTTCACACGTAGTGCTCGTGAAGTTAAAAACGTCCAAAATAAAGCTGGATAGAGCCGGTTTTCCACCAATAGGCTGGAATATTAAAAGGATAAAAGATTTATATTACACGATGGCTAGGGATGATTAGGAATAGGTGTAGTATAACATACAGAGATGTGAGATGTGCAATTGAGTTGCAGGTGATTATATTGACTCAAGGTCATAACGAAGGAAGGTGCGATAATATAGTGCAATTGTGGTCATAATATATTACTATTTTGTGTTAAAAGTATAGGTGATGAGTCTTTTATAAAAAAGGGGCGATTTCAAATGCTTCATTGAAGCCCAGCGGTGCCATAGTTTGCAGTTCAAAGATCCAGAACATCTCTCTTTTCGATAATTTGTTCAATATATCTCCTCCTCTTTCTCCTGATTTAATTTGCTCGATGGCTTTGAATGTCAGGTCTTCGGGATTGGATTTGTGTTTTTCCTTAAAATGTTTGGAAACAGCGTGATTCTCTACTTTATTTTTTATATTTCGGACATGTTCCTGTAGTCGAATTTTGAGTAGTCTTTTCGTTTTGCCCACGTATTTTAGGCCACATGTGCATTCTAAAAGATATATGACCATGGTTGAGTTACAGTTCATGAAGTCTTTGATTAGATATTCTTTCGAGTTGTTATGATTGGAGAAGTGTCTTCTAACCGGATGTACAAACTTGCACATGTTGCAGTTTCCACATTTATAATTTCCTTTGCACTTAGGCATCCCGATTTTGTTTGTAGGCTCTTCTTTTTTCAAGAGACTTGGGGCTATGATGTCTTTGAGACTTTTGGTCTTTCTAAAGACAATTTTTGGGCGTTCTGGAATGATGTCTTTGAGGACGGGGTCCAGTAAAAGGAGGTTCCAGTGTTTATTAAACGACTTCTTTATGGACTGTTCCTGACAGTTGTACGTAGTGATAAAGGGGATGAATTTCTCATCAGATTTCTCTTTGATCGGTTCAGTCTTGACATCATAAACTTTCTCAAGTGCCTTCTTGATGGTAGTCTCTGGATATTGTCTCTCTTTGAATCTCCCCGCATAAAGTTCCAGTTGTTTGGCGCACTCATCTGGATTGCTGCAGTTACGTCTGATCCGGTGAAATTGGGAGTATGGGATGTTGTTCTTCCAACCCTTTGCATGACAGCTTTTATAGTGTAGGTAACTGTTAGTGTCCACTTGTTTAATATAGTTGCAGGTGGTGATTTTTTGATTTGCACTTGATAAGGTCAGGTCCAGAAAGTCGATCTTCTCTTTGTCCATATGATGTGTGAATTTTAGGTTATAGTCGTTAGTAGATATTAAGTTGAAGAAAGCCAGAAAGTCTTCTTCTTGACCTTCCCAGATTATGAGAATATCATCAATATAGCGTTTATAAAGTATCAGCTGATCGATACATGGATTGTTGGAATGAATATGCTCCTCCTCCCAGCTTCCCATGAGGAGATTCGCGAAGCTGGGCGCAAAAATCGTCCCCATGGCTGTCCCACATGTCTGGGGAAAATAAGTGTCCTGGAATTTAAAGTAATTGTGACGGAGAATGAACCTGATAAAGTCACAAATGGCATCTTTATGGAGTGTGGAGAGATCTAAATCCCTGTCCAGAAACCTCCGACACGCTTCAATCCCTTTTTCGTGTACAATGCATGTGTAGAGGCTCTGGACATCTATGGTGATCCACAAGTAAGAATTCTTCCACTGTACCATTGGTAATATGTCCAAGACGTTCTTCGTGTCTTTGAGATATGACGGGAGTTGTACCACGTATTTCTGAAGAAAGACATCTATGTACTCAGACATATGTGCTGTCAATGAGTCAATTCCAGCAATAATGGGCCGACCTGGTGGATTAACAAGGGACTTGTGTATCTTTGGTAGGAAGTAGAAGATGGGTATGACCGGATTTGATGTCATTAAGTACTGGAATTCTTCTTTTTCCAAGATTTGATTATGAAGATATTGTACTAGTAAAACTCTCAATTCTTCAACGAATGTATTTGTGGGGTCGTTAGGAAGTTTTCTGTATGAGGTGTCGTCACTGAGGAGACGGGTAGCTTCTGTCACATATGCATCTCTGTCCATTATTACGAGGCCTCCTCCTTTGTCCGCCTGCTTAATGACAATGTTTCTATTTTCTTGTAATTTTTTCAGTGCTTCTTTTTCAGCATTTTTTAGGTTTGAGAATTTGCTTTTTTCATGATCTTCTTCACATAAATCTTTTTTGACTTGTTCATAGAACACATTGATGTAGTTGCCTTTGGACTCTAGAGGATAAAATTTTGATTTTCTTTTCAAACCGGATTTGGTTGCTTGAGATGGTGTGGTTTCTTTATCTTTTCTTGCGAAATGTCTCTTTAGTGTCAATGCTCTGACAAACTTGTTGAGATCAATAAAAGTCTCAAATTTATTCATCTGATATGTCGGGGCGAATTTTAGTCCTTTGCCAAGTAAAGAAATTTCTGCCGTGCTTAAGGTTTGTTTTGACAGGTTAAATATTCCTTTTTCCTGAGGGTCTATTTGAGGTATCTTTTTTTCGGGTTTTGTCCTGCCGCTGCCCCTTGTGCCTCTTCTTCTGGGTAGCTTCTTTTTGTGGGGGCTTGAGCCTTGAATCTCTCTCTGAAGAAGGTTTTCTTGGTAGTTGCTGGATTGTCTGTGTCCGGGTCCGGTGATAAAAAATCCGAGTCGCTATTGGAGTCCAGGCGTTGTAAAGCAGAGAACCTATTCTTCAGAGGTAAAGGTTTCATGTACGGAGAAACTTGATAGTTTGTAGTTCTCCATCTTTCCTGATTGCCTTTCTTTTGATATGGGGTTGTCTTCCATCTTTTAGTCCTTCGGTCTTGATAGACAGGGATACGGTTATAGTTATTTTCTTGGAATCTGCTCCAATTATTCACTTGGTTGTGCGCGTAATCTTCTTTATCTCTCAGGTATTTCTTTTGCTTACCTTTGATCACCTCTTCTTCTATACGTTCTATTTTCTTGGTTAGGGTAGCATCATTGGCTTTGAATTCCTCCTTATCTTGATGTCGTACTAGTATTTGTTCTTTTTTCTTTATGTCCTCCTCAATTGTGGTAAGAATATTCCTTTTCTCTGAGATGATTAGCCTCATTAGTTCTAATGAGCAGTTGTGGAGTGTTTCATCCCATTTCTTTATAAAATCCTGTTTATCCTGACCAAAAGTAGGTCTTTTGATAAGGCGTAGTCCTCTTGGGATTCTATTTACTGAGATGTATTGCTCCAAACCTTTGATCTCCCACCATGCTTTGATTTCTTTGGTTAGGAGTCTTTCTGTTTCCCAGAAAAGTGAGTCCATGTCCTCATCGTTAACAGTCACTTGAGATATGCTTGGATTTTCTTCGTTAAAAATCTGTTGACAGAGGTTGTTTCTTTTTTCCAAACCTCTATTTTTAAACATTATGGTGTACAGTGTGTCTAGCTGCCTCCGAGAGAAACCAGAAAATGTAGTCGAAAAGAGAAACGGGGGCGCTCAGATGTCACGGTGCACTACCACTAATAAATAGTAAAATTATGAAATCAAGTGTATAGAATAAGTGACACTTCCTCTAAAGTAAGAGTGGCTGCAACCTTAAGCAATAGATATGTGCTTGGAAAACACATAAACAAAATTTTTAGAAAGTGAAGTAAAGGGCGCCTGTTAGTGTCTAATAAAATTATAGAGCTGATGTGATTGAGAACAGGATACTACTTATCTGTCATAAATAGACTTTTGCTTCAGTCATTGGACCAGTACAGGTACATGAAAAAAGAAGAACAAAATAACATAGCGCGTACTGTTTTTACGCAATCACAATCTACAGATCATATAAACCAATTGTGTGTTAAAAAACTTTCTGGGTAAAGGTAAATCCCACAAATTTAAAATCCACAGCCAGGGATTTTGTTTTAAAAGTTTTTCACCATAAAACACACATAAAACATAAAGGTAGAAGTATAAAATATACAGTGTTCAATCTATAGATAAAATGGACCAATTATGTGTTTAAAACTTTCTGGGTATATGCAAGTCCCAAAAATGTAAAATCCACAGCCAGGGATTTTTTAAAAGTTTTTTCACAAAATTTAATAAAACACATAAAACATGAAAGGTAGAAGTAATGCGAGCGTACAAGATAAAATTGAATGACAAGCTTATCTGTCCATATTAGGACTGGGATACATCAGATCTTTCGTAAGCATCCAAGATAAATAGTAAAATTTCAAACGTACAAAAATTAAATATTAAAACAGCTTATCTGCCCATAAGGGAAGTTCAGGTGCATCAGTCCCAACGCGTTTCGTCCTTAACTAGACTTCATCATGGGGATAAGGTCAGTAAGCAAAGATGCTCTATTTATACCTGAAGAGAGAGTGAGAACCCAGCACATGGCCAGGTAATTGATGACATCACTTCCTGTTAGGTGATGTCGAATTTAGGCAATGGGAGACAGTTTAATTAAACTTTCAGGCATGGTGGCTACATATTGTGTGTATAGAGGGCACAAACAGGTGATAGGCAGGGAAATTGTAATGAAAAACGAAGCTTAAAAGCTTCGTATGGCGCTGTGCAGCGCGGTGGAATGCACGCTGGAACGCACAGCTAGTTCCTGGCGTGGTCCGCCGCACGTCACTTCCGGTTTTGCGGAAGGTACTTCCGCCGGCCGGTGGAACGCACTGTGGAACGCATCGTCATCTCCGTGACGATGCGCTCTGCACAGCGGAGCTTAGCAGCAGTAATCAACTGCTGCTTCAGTAATCAGTGAAACAAGGGGGGCAGTGACGAGGGATGGCAGTGGACGAACTAATTAGAATATATAAGTACATGTGTATATAGGAACATATCCGGATTAAAGATAGAGATAAAGGAAATAAATATAAAAATAAATATAAATATAAAAATAAAAATAATAATAATAAAAATAAAAATGAAAATAAATATAAATGTAAATATAAAATATATATAAAATATATATATAAAAAAGACATATATATATGAAATAGTGATATAGTTCTTTCTCCATATATAGAGGTATGTCCCATCTTAGTAAGTTTTCATCATAAAGTCCGTAGTGGTTCACACGTAGTGCTCGTGAAGTTAAAAACGTCCAAAATAAAGCTGGATAGAGCCGGTTTTTCGCCAATAGGCTGGAATATTAAAAGGATAAAAGATTTATATTACACGATGGCTAGGGATGATTAGGAATAGGTGTAGTATAACATACAGAGATGTGAGATGTGCAATTGAGTTGCAGGTGATTATATTGACTCAAGGTCATAACGAAGGAAGGTGCGATAATATAGTGCAATTGTGGTCATAATATATTACTATTTTGTGTTAAAAGTATAGGTGATGAGTCTTTTATAAAAAAGGGGCGATTTCAAATGCTTCATTGAAGCCCAGCGGTGCCATAGTTTGCAGTTCAAAGATCCAGAACATCTCTCTTTTCGATAATTTGTTCAATATATCTCCTCCTCTTTCTCCTGATTTAATTTGCTCGATGGCTTTGAATGTCAGGTCTTCGGGATTGGATTTGTGTTTTTCCTTAAAATGTTTGGAAACAGCGTGATTCTCTACTTTATTTTTTATATTTCGGACATGTTCCTGTAGTCGAATTTTGAGTAGTCTTTTCGTTTTGCCCACGTATTTTAGGCCACATGTGCATTCTAAAAGATATATGACCATGGTTGAGTTACAGTTCATGAAGTCTTTGATTAGATATTCTTTCGAGTTGTTATGATTGGAGAAGTGTCTTCTAACCGGATGTACAAACTTGCACATGTTGCAGTTTCCACATTTATAATTTCCTTTGCACTTAGGCATCCCGATTTTGTTTGTAGGCTCTTCTTTTTTCAAGAGACTTGGGGCTATGATGTCTTTGAGACTTTTGGTCTTTCTAAAGACAATTTTTGGGCGTTCTGGAATGATGTCTTTGAGGACGGGGTCCAGTAAAAGGAGGTTCCAGTGTTTATTAAACGACTTCTTTATGGACTGTTCCTGACAGTTGTACGTAGTGATAAAGGGGATGAATTTCTCATCAGATTTCTCTTTGATCGGTTCAGTCTTGACATCATAAACTTTCTCAAGTGCCTTCTTGATGGTAGTCTCTGGATATTGTCTCTCTTTGAATCTCCCCGCATAAAGTTCCAGTTGTTTGGCGCACTCATCTGGATTGCTGCAGTTACGTCTGATCCGGTGAAATTGGGAGTATGGGATGTTGTTCTTCCAACCCTTTGCATGACAGCTTTTATAGTGTAGGTAACTGTTAGTGTCCACTTGTTTAATATAGTTGCAGGTGGTGATTTTTTGATTTGCACTTGATAAGGTCAGGTCCAGAAAGTCGATCTTCTCTTTGTCCATATGATGTGTGAATTTTAGGTTATAGTCGTTAGTAGATATTAAGTTGAAGAAAGCCAGAAAGTCTTCTTCTTGACCTTCCCAGATTATGAGAATATCATCAATATAGCGTTTATAAAGTATCAGCTGATCGATACATGGATTGTTGGAATGAATATGCTCCTCCTCCCAGCTTCCCATGAGGAGATTCGCGAAGCTGGGCGCAAAAATCGTCCCCATGGCTGTCCCACATGTCTGGAGAAAATAAGTGTCCTGGAATTTAAAGTAATTGTGACGGAGAATGAACCTGATAAAGTCACAAATGGCATCTTTATGGAGTGTGGAGAGATCTAAATCCCTGTCCAGAAACCTCCGACACGCTTCAATCCCTTTTTCGTGTACAATGCATGTGTAGAGGCTCTGGACATCTATGGTGATCCACAAGTAAGAATTCTTCCACTGTACCATTGGTAATATGTCCAAGACGTTCTTCGTGTCTTTGAGATATGACGGGAGTTGTACCACGTATTTCTGAAGAAAGACATCTATGTACTCAGACATATGTGCTGTCAATGAGTCAATTCCAGCAATAATGGGCCGACCTGGTGGATTAACAAGGGACTTGTGTATCTTTGGTAGGAAGTAGAAGATGGGTATGACCGGATTTGATGTCATTAAGTACTGGAATTCTTCTTTTTCCAAGATTTGATTATGAAGATATTGTACTAGTAAAACTCTCAATTCTTCAACGAATGTATTTGTGGGGTCGTTAGGAAGTTTTCTGTATGAGGTGTCGTCACTGAGGAGACGGGTAGCTTCTGTCACATATGCATCTCTGTCCATTATTACGAGGCCTCCTCCTTTGTCCGCCTGCTTAATGACAATGTTTCTATTTTCTTGTAATTTTTTCAGTGCTTCTTTTTCAGCATTTTTTAGGTTTGAGAATTTGCTTTTTTCATGATCTTCTTCACATAAATCTTTTTTGACTTGTTCATAGAACACATTGATGTAGTTGCCTTTGGACTCTAGAGGATAAAATTTTGATTTTCTTTTCAAACCGGATTTGGTTGCTTGAGATGGTGTGGTTTCTTTATCTTTTCTTGCGAAATGTCTCTTTAGTGTCAATGCTCTGACAAACTTGTTGAGATCAATAAAAGTCTCAAATTTATTCATCTGATATGTCGGGGCGAATTTTAGTCCTTTGCCAAGTAAAGAAATTTCTGCCGTGCTTAAGGTTTGTTTTGACAGGTTAAATATTCCTTTTTCCTGAGGGTCTATTTGAGGTATCTTTTTTTCGGGTTTTGTCCTGCCGCTGCCCCTTGTGCCTCTTCTTCTGGGTAGCTTCTTTTTGTGGGGGCTTGAGCCTTGAATCTCTCTCTGAAGAAGGTTTTCTTGGTAGTTGCTGGATTGTCTGTGTCCGGGTCCGGTGATAAAAAATCCGAGTCGCTATTGGAGTCCAGGCGTTGTAAAGCAGAGAACCTATTCTTCAGAGGTAAAGGTTTCATGTACGGAGAAACTTGATAGTTTGTAGTTCTCCATCTTTCCTGATTGCCTTTCTTTTGATATGGGGTTGTCTTCCATCTTTTAGTCCTTCGGTCTTGATAGACAGGGATACGGTTATAGTTATTTTCTTGGAATCTGCTCCAATTATTCACTTGGTTGTGCGCGTAATCTTCTTTATCTCTCAGGTATTTCTTTTGCTTACCTTTGATCACCTCTTCTTCTATACGTTCTATTTTCTTGGTTAGGGTAGCATCATTGGCTTTGAATTCCTCCTTATCTTGATGTCGTACTAGTATTTGTTCTTTTTTCTTTATGTCCTCCTCAATTGTGGTAAGAATATTCCTTTTCTCTGAGATGATTAGCCTCATTAGTTCTAATGAGCAGTTGTGGAGTGTTTCATCCCATTTCTTTATAAAATCCTGTTTATCCTGACCAAAAGTAGGTCTTTTGATAAGGCGTAGTCCTCTTGGGATTCTATTTACTGAGATGTATTGCTCCAAACCTTTGATCTCCCACCATGCTTTGATTTCTTTGGTTAGGAGTCTTTCTGTTTCCCAGAAAAGTGAGTCCATGTCCTCATCGTTAACAGTCACTTGAGATATGCTTGGATTTTCTTCGTTAAAAATCTGTTGACAGAGGTTGTTTCTTTTTTCCAAACCTCTATTTTTAAACATTATGGTGTACAGTGTGTCTAGCTGCCTCCGAGAGAAACCAGAAAATGTAGTCGAAAAGAGAAACGGGGGCGCTCAGATGTCACGGTGCACTACCACTAATAAATAGTAAAATTATGAAATCAAGTGTATAGAATAAGTGACACTTCCTCTAAAGTAAGAGTGGCTGCAACCTTAAGCAATAGATATGTGCTTGGAAAACACATAAACAAAATTTTTAGAAAGTGAAGTAAAGGGCGCCTGTTAGTGTCTAATAAAATTATAGAGCTGATGTGATTGAGAACAGGATACTACTTATCTGTCATAAATAGACTTTTGCTTCAGTCATTGGACCAGTACAGGTACATGAAAAAAGAAGAACAAAATAACATAGCGCGTACTGTTTTTACGCAATCACAATCTACAGATCATATAAACCAATTGTGTGTTAAAAAACTTTCTGGGTAAAGGTAAATCCCACAAATTTAAAATCCACAGCCAGGGATTTTGTTTTAAAAGTTTTTCACCATAAAACACACATAAAACATAAAGGTAGAAGTATAAAATATACAGTGTTCAATCTATAGATAAAATGGACCAATTATGTGTTTAAAACTTTCTGGGTATATGCAAGTCCCAAAAATTTAAAATCCACAGCCAGGGATTTTTTAAAAGTTTTTTCACAAAATTTAATAAAACACATAAAACATGAAAGGTAGAAGTAATGCGAGCGTACAAGATAAAATTGAATGACAAGCTTATCTGTCCATATTAGGACTGGGATACATCAGATCTTTCGTAAGCATCCAAGATAAATAGTAAAATTTCAAACGTACAAAAATTAAATATTAAAACAGCTTATCTGCCCATAAGGGAAGTTCAGGTGCATCAGTCCCAACGCGTTTCGTCCTTAACTAGACTTCATCATGGGGATAAGGTCAGTAAGCAAAGATGCTCTATTTATACCTGAAGAGAGAGTGAGAACCCAGCACATGGCCAGGTAATTGATGACATCACTTCCTGTTAGGTGATGTCGAATTTAGGCAATGGGAGACAGTTTAATTAAACTTTCAGGCATGGTGGCTACATATTGTGTGTATAGAGGGCACAAACAGGTGATAGGCAGGGAAATTGTAATGAAAAACGAAGCTTAAAAGCTTCGTATGGCGCTGTGCAGCGCGGTGGAACGCACGCTGGAACGCACAGCTAGTTCCTGGCGTGGTCCGCCGCGCGTCACTTCCGGTTTTGCGGAAGGTACTTCCGCCGGCCGGTGGAACGCACTGTGGAACGCATCGTCATCTCCGTGACGATGCGCTCTGCACAGCGGAGCTTAGCAGCAGTAATCAACTGCTGCTTCAGTAATCAGTGAAACAAGGGGGGCAGTGACGAGGGATGGCAGTGGACGAACTAATTAGAATATATAAGTACATGTGTATATAGGAACATATCCGGATTAAAGATAGAGATAAAGGAAATAAATATAAAAATAAATATAAATATAAAAATAATAATAAAAATAAAAATAATAATAATAAAAATAAAAATGAAAATAAATATAAATGTAAATATAAAATATATATAAAATATATATATAAAAAAGACATATATATATGAAATAGTGATATAGTTCTTTCTCCATATATAGAGGTATGTCCCATCTTAGTAAGTTTTCATCATAAAGTCCGTAGTGGTTCACACGTAGTGCTCGTGAAGTTAAAAACGTCCAAAATAAAGCTGGATAGAGCCGGTTTTTCGCCAATAGGCTGGAATATTAAAAGGATAAAAGATTTATATTACACGATGGCTAGGGATGATTAGGAATAGGTGTAGTATAACATACAGAGATGTGAGATGTGCAATTGAGTTGCAGGTGATTATATTGACTCAAGGTCATAACGAAGGAAGGTGCGATAATATAGTGCAATTGTGGTCATAATATATTACTATTTTGTGTTAAAAGTATAGGTGATGAGTCTTTTATAAAAAAGGGGCGATTTCAAATGCTTCATTGAAGCCCAGCGGTGCCATAGTTTGCAGTTCAAAGATCCAGAACATCTCTCTTTTCGATAATTTGTTCAATATATCTCCTCCTCTTTCTCCTGATTTAATTTGCTCGATGGCTTTGAATGTCAGGTCTTCGGGATTGGATTTGTGTTTTTCCTTAAAATGTTTGGAAACAGCGTGATTCTCTACTTTATTTTTTATATTTCGGACATGTTCCTGTAGTCGAATTTTGAGTAGTCTTTTCGTTTTGCCCACGTATTTTAGGCCACATGTGCATTCTAAAAGATATATGACCATGGTTGAGTTACAGTTCATGAAGTCTTTGATTAGATATTCTTTCGAGTTGTTATGATTGGAGAAGTGTCTTCTAACCGGATGTACAAACTTGCACATGTTGCAGTTTCCACATTTATAATTTCCTTTGCACTTAGGCATCCCGATTTTGTTTGTAGGCTCTTCTTTTTTCAAGAGACTTGGGGCTATGATGTCTTTGAGACTTTTGGTCTTTCTAAAGACAATTTTTGGGCGTTCTGGAATGATGTCTTTGAGGACGGGGTCCAGTAAAAGGAGGTTCCAGTGTTTATTAAACGACTTCTTTATGGACTGTTCCTGACAGTTGTACGTAGTGATAAAGGGGATGAATTTCTCATCAGATTTCTCTTTGATCGGTTCAGTCTTGACATCATAAACTTTCTCAAGTGCCTTCTTGATGGTAGTCTCTGGATATTGTCTCTCTTTGAATCTCCCCGCATAAAGTTCCAGTTGTTTGGCGCACTCATCTGGATTGCTGCAGTTACGTCTGATCCGGTGAAATTGGGAGTATGGGATGTTGTTCTTCCAACCCTTTGCATGACAGCTTTTATAGTGTAGGTAACTGTTAGTGTCCACTTGTTTAATATAGTTGCAGGTGGTGATTTTTTGATTTGCACTTGATAAGGTCAGGTCCAGAAAGTCGATCTTCTCTTTGTCCATATGATGTGTGAATTTTAGGTTATAGTCGTTAGTAGATATTAAGTTGAAGAAAGCCAGAAAGTCTTCTTCTTGACCTTCCCAGATTATGAGAATATCATCAATATAGCGTTTATAAAGTATCAGCTGATCGATACATGGATTGTTGGAATGAATATGCTCCTCCTCCCAGCTTCCCATGAGGAGATTCGCGAAGCTGGGCGCAAAAATCGTCCCCATGGCTGTCCCACATGTCTGGAGAAAATAAGTGTCCTGGAATTTAAAGTAATTGTGACGGAAAATGAACCTGATAAAGTCACAAATGGCATCTTTAAACACTGGAACCTCCTTTTACTGGACCCCGTCCTCAAAGACATCATTCCAGAATGCCCAAAAATTGTCTTTAGAAAGACCAAAAGTCTCAAAGACATCATAGCCCCAAGTCTCTTGAAAAAAGAAGAGCCTACAAACAAAATCGGGATGCCTAAGTGCAAAGGAAATTATAAATGTGGAAACTGCAACATGTGCAAGTTTGTACATCCGGTTAGAAGACACTTCTCCAATCATAACAACTCGAAAGAATATCTAATCAAAGACTTCATGAACTGTAACTCAACCATGGTCATATATCTTTTAGAATGCACATGTGGCCTAAAATACGTGGGCAAAACGAAAAGACTACTCAAAATTCGACTACAGGAACATGTCCGAAATATAAAAAATAAAGTAGAGAATCACGCTGTTTCCAAACATTTTAAGGAAAAACACAAATCCAATCCCGAAGACCTGACATTCAAAGCCATCGAGCAAATTAAATCAGGAGAAAGAGGAGGAGATATATTGAACAAATTATCGAAAAGAGAGATGTTCTGGATCTTTGAACTGCAAACTATGGCACCGCTGGGCTTCAATGAAGCATTTGAAATCGCCCCTTTTTTATAAAAGACTCATCACCTATACTTTTAACACAAAATAGTAATATATTATGACCACAATTGCACTATATTATCGCACCTTCCTTCGTTATGACCTTGAGTCAATATAATCACCTGCAACTCAATTGCACATCTCACATCTCTGTATGTTATACTACACCTATTCCTAATCATCCCTAGCCATCGTGTAATATAAATCTTTTATCCTTTTAATATTCCAGCCTATTGGCGAAAAACCGGCTCTATCCAGCTTTATTTTGGACGTTTTTAACTTCACGAGCACTACGTGTGAACCACTACGGACTTTATGATGAAAACTTACTAAGATGGGACATACCTCTATATATGGAGAAAGAACTATATCACTATTTCATATATATATGTCTTTTTTATATATATATTTTATATATATTTTATATTTACATTTATATTTATTTTCATTTTTATTTTTATTATTATTATTTTTATTATTATTTTTATATTTATATTTATTTTTATATTTATTTCCTTTATCTCTATCTTTAATCCGGATATGTTCCTATATACACATGTACTTATATATTCTAATTAGTTCGTCCACTGCCATCCCTCGTCACTGCCCCCCTTGTTTCACTGATTACTGAAGCAGCAGTTGATTACTGCTGCTAAGCTCCGCTGTGCAGAGCGCATCGTCACGGAGATGACGATGCGTTCCACAGTGCGTTCCACCGGCCGGCGGAAGTACCTTCCGCAAAACCGGAAGTGACGCGCGGCGGACCACGCCAGGAACTAGCTGTGCGTTCCAGCGTGCGTTCCACCGCGCTGCACAGCGCCATACGAAGCTTTTAAGCTTCGTTTTTCATTACAATTTCCCTGCCTATCACCTGTTTGTGCCCTCTATACACACAATATGTAGCCACCATGCCTGAAAGTTTAATTAAACTGTCTCCCATTGCCTAAATTCGACATCACCTAACAGGAAGTGATGTCATCAATTACCTGGCCATGTGCTGGGTTCTCACTCTCTCTTCAGGTATAAATAGAGCATCTTTGCTTACTGACCTTATCCCCATGATGAAGTCTAGTTAAGGACGAAACGCGTTGGGACTGATGCACCTGAACTTCCCTTATGGGCAGATAAGCTGTTTTAATATTTAATTTTTGTACGTTTGAAATTTTACTATTTATCTTGGATGCCTACGAAAGATCTGATGTATCCCAGTCCTAATATGGACAGATAAGCTTGTCATTCAATTTTATCTTGTACGCTCGCATTACTTCTACCTTTCATGTTTTATGTGTTTTATTAAATTTTGTGAAAAAACTTTTAAAAAATCCCTGGCTGTGGATTTTAAATTTTTGGGACTTGCATATACCCAGAAAGTTTTAAACACATAATTGGTCCATTTTATCTATAGATTGAACACTGTATATTTTATACTTCTACCTTTATGTTTTATGTGTGTTTTATGGTGAAAAACTTTTAAAACAAAATCCCTGGCTGTGGATTTTAAATTTGTGGGATTTACCTTTACCCAGAAAGTTTTTTAACACACAATTGGTTTATATGATCTGTAGATTGTGATTGCGTAAAAACAGTACGCGCTATGTTATTTTGTTCTTCTTTTTTCATGTACCTGTACTGGTCCAATGACTGAAGCAAAAGTCTATTTATGACAGATAAGTAGTATCCTGTTCTCAATCACATCAGCTCTATAATTTTATTAGACACTAACAGGCGCCCTTTACTTCACTTTCTAAAAATTTTGTTTATGTGTTTTCCAAGCACATATCTATTGCTTAAGGTT
This sequence comes from Pseudophryne corroboree, assembly GCF_028390025.1. Taxonomy (NCBI): domain Eukaryota; kingdom Metazoa; phylum Chordata; class Amphibia; order Anura; family Myobatrachidae; genus Pseudophryne; species Pseudophryne corroboree. The sequence continues at coordinate 6,967,779 of NC_086448.1, forward strand.
GCAGCCACTCTTACTTTAGAGGAAGTGTCACTTATTCTATACACTTGATTTCATAATTTTACTATTTATTAGTGGTAGTGCACCGTGACATCTGAGCGCCCCCGTTTCTCTTTTCGACTACATTTTCTGGTTTCTCTCGGAGGCAGCTAGACACACTGTACACCATAATGTTTAAAAATAGAGGTTTGGAAAAAAGAAACAACCTCTGTCAACAGATTTTTAACGAAGAAAATCCAAGCATATCTCAAGTGACTGTTAACGATGAGGACATGGACTCACTTTTCTGGGAAACAGAAAGACTCCTAACCAAAGAAATCAAAGCATGGTGGGAGATCAAAGGTTTGGAGCAATACATCTCAGTAAATAGAATCCCAAGAGGACTACGCCTTATCAAAAGACCTACTTTTGGTCAGGATAAACAGGATTTTATAAAGAAATGGGATGAAACACTCCACAACTGCTCATTAGAACTAATGAGGCTAATCATCTCAGAGAAAAGGAATATTCTTACCACAATTGAGGAGGACATAAAGAAAAAAGAACAAATACTAGTACGACATCAAGATAAGGAGGAATTCAAAGCCAATGATGCTACCCTAACCAAGAAAATAGAACGTATAGAAGAAGAGGTGATCAAAGGTAAGCAAAAGAAATACCTGAGAGATAAAGAAGATTACGCGCACAACCAAGTGAATAATTGGAGCAGATTCCAAGAAAATAACTATAACCGTATCCCTGTCTATCAAGACCGAAGGACTAAAAGATGGAAGACAACCCCATATCAAAAGAAAGGCAATCAGGAAAGATGGAGAACTACAAACTATCAAGTTTCTCCGTACATGAAACCTTTACCTCTGAAGAATAGGTTCTCTGCTTTACAACGCCTGGACTCCAATAGCGACTCGGATTTTTTATCACCGGACCCGGACACAGACAATCCAGCAACTACCAAGAAAACCTTCTTCAGAGAGAGATTCAAGGCTCAAGCCCCCACAAAAAGAAGCTACCCAGAAGAAGAGGCACAAGGGGCAGCGGCAGGACAAAACCCGAAAAAAAGATACCTCAAATAGACCCTCAGGAAAAAGGAATATTTAACCTGTCAAAACAAACCTTAAGCACGGCAGAAATTTCTTTACTTGGCAAAGGACTAAAATTCGCACCGACATATCAGATGAATAAATTTGAGACTTTTATTGATCTCAACAAGTTTGTCAGAGCATTGACACTAAAGAGACATTTCGCAAGAAAAGATAAAGAAACCACACCATCTCAAGCAACCAAATCCGGTTTGAAAAGAAAATCAAAATTTTATCCTCTAGAGTCCAAAGGCAACTACATCAATGTGTTCTATGAACAAGTCAAAAAAGATTTATGTGAAGAAGATCATGAAAAAAGCAAATTCTCAAACCTAAAAAATGCTGAAAAAGAAGCACTGAAAAAATTACAAGAAAATAGAAACATTGTCATTAAGCAGGCGGACAAAGGAGGAGGCCTCGTAATAATGGACAGAGATGCATATGTGACAGAAGCTACCCGTCTCCTCAGTGACGACACCTCATACAGAAAACTTCCTAACGACCCCACAAATACATTCGTTGAAGAATTGAGAGTTTTACTAGTACAATATCTTCATAATCAAATCTTGGAAAAAGAAGAATTCCAGTACTTAATGACATCAAATCCGGTCATACCCATCTTCTACTTCCTACCAAAGATACACAAGTCCCTTGTTAATCCACCAGGTCGGCCCATTATTGCTGGAATTGACTCATTGACAGCACATATGTCTGAGTACATAGATGTCTTTCTTCAGAAATACGTGGTACAACTCCCGTCATATCTCAAAGACACGAAGAACGTCTTGGACATATTACCAATGGTACAGTGGAAGAATTCTTACTTGTGGATCACCATAGATGTCCAGAGCCTCTACACATGCATTGTACACGAAAAAGGGATTGAAGCGTGTCGGAGGTTTCTGGACAGGGATTTAGATCTCTCCACACTCCATAAAGATGCCATTTGTGACTTTATCAGGTTCATTCTCCGTCACAATTACTTTAAATTCCAGGACACTTATTTTCTCCAGACATGTGGGACAGCCATGGGGACGATTTTTGCGCCCAGCTTCGCGAATCTCCTCATGGGAAGCTGGGAGGAGGAGCATATTCATTCCAACAATCCATGTATCGATCAGCTGATACTTTATAAACGCTATATTGATGATATTCTCATAATCTGGGAAGGTCAAGAAGAAGACTTTCTGGCTTTCTTCAACTTAATATCTACTAACGACTATAACCTAAAATTCACACATCATATGGACAAAGAGAAGATCGACTTTCTGGACCTGACCTTATCAAGTGCAAATCAAAAAATCACCACCTGCAACTATATTAAACAAGTGGACACTAACAGTTACCTACACTATAAAAGCTGTCATGCAAAGGGTTGGAAGAACAACATCCCATACTCCCAATTTCACCGGATCAGACGTAACTGCAGCAATCCAGATGAGTGCGCCAAACAACTGGAACTTTATGCGGGGAGATTCAAAGAGAGACAATATCCAGAGACTACCATCAAGAAGGCACTTGAGAAAGTTTATGATGTCAAGACTGAACCGATCAAAGAGAAATCTGATGAGAAATTCATCCCCTTTATCACTACGTACAACTGTCAGGAACAGTCCATAAAGAAGTCGTTTAATAAACACTGGAACCTCCTTTTACTGGACCCCGTCCTCAAAGACATCATTCCAGAACGCCCAAAAATTGTCTTTAGAAAGACCAAAAGTCTCAAAGACATCATAGCCCCAAGTCTCTTGAAAAAAGAAGAGCCTACAAACAAAATCGGGATGCCTAAGTGCAAAGGAAATTATAAATGTGGAAACTGCAACATGTGCAAGTTTGTACATCCGGTTAGAAGACACTTCTCCAATCATAACAACTCGAAAGAATATCTAATCAAAGACTTCATGAACTGTAACTCAACCATGGTCATATATCTTTTAGAATGCACATGTGGCCTAAAATACGTGGGCAAAACGAAAAGACTACTCAAAATTCGACTACAGGAACATGTCCGAAATATAAAAAATAAAGTAGAGAATCACGCTGTTTCCAAACATTTTAAGGAAAAACACAAATCCAATCCCGAAGACCTGACATTCAAAGCCATCGAGCAAATTAAATCAGGAGAAAGAGGAGGAGATATATTGAACAAATTATCGAAAAGAGAGATGTTCTGGATCTTTGAACTGCAAACTATGGCACCGCTGGGCTTCAATGAAGCATTTGAAATCGCCCCTTTTTTATAAAAGACTCATCACCTATACTTTTAACACAAAATAGTAATATATTATGACCACAATTGCACTATATTATCGCACCTTCCTTCGTTATGACCTTGAGTCAATATAATCACCTGCAACTCAATTGCACATCTCACATCTCTGTATGTTATACTACACCTATTCCTAATCATCCCTAGCCATCGTGTAATATAAATCTTTTATCCTTTTAATATTCCAGCCTATTGGCGAAAAACCGGCTCTATCCAGCTTTATTTTGGACGTTTTTAACTTCACGAGCACTACGTGTGAACCACTACGGACTTTATGATGAAAACTTACTAAGATGGGACATACCTCTATATATGGAGAAAGAACTATATCACTATTTCATATATATATGTCTTTTTTATATATATATTTTATATATATTTTATATTTACATTTATATTTATTTTCATTTTTATTTTTATTATTATTATTTTTATTTTTATTATTATTTTTATATTTATATTTATTTTTATATTTATTTCCTTTATCTCTATCTTTAATCCGGATATGTTCCTATATACACATGTACTTATATATTCTAATTAGTTCGTCCACTGCCATCCCTCGTCACTGCCCCCCTTGTTTCACTGATTACTGAAGCAGCAGTTGATTACTGCTGCTAAGCTCCGCTGTGCAGAGCGCATCGTCACGGAGATGACGATGCGTTCCACAGTGCGTTCCACCGGCCGGCGGAAGTACCTTCCGCAAAACCGGAAGTGACGCGCGGCGGACCACGCCAGGAACTAGCTGTGCGTTCCAGCGTGCGTTCCACCGCGCTGCACAGCGCCATACGAAGCTTTTAAGCTTCGTTTTTCATTACAATTTCCCTGCCTATCACCTGTTTGTGCCCTCTATACACACAATATGTAGCCACCATGCCTGAAAGTTTAATTAAACTGTCTCCCATTGCCTAAATTCGACATCACCTAACAGGAAGTGATGTCATCAATTACCTGGCCATGTGCTGGGTTCTCACTCTCTCTTCAGGTATAAATAGAGCATCTTTGCTTACTGACCTTATCCCCATGATGAAGTCTAGTTAAGGACGAAACGCGTTGGGACTGATGCACCTGAACTTCCCTTATGGGCAGATAAGCTGTTTTAATATTTAATTTTTGTACGTTTGAAATTTTACTATTTATCTTGGATGCTTACGAAAGATCTGATGTATCCCAGTCCTAATATGGACAGATAAGCTTGTCATTCAATTTTATCTTGTACGCTCGCATTACTTCTACCTTTCATGTTTTATGTGTTTTATTAAATTTTGTGAAAAAACTTTTAAAAAATCCCTGGCTGTGGATTTTAAATTTTTGGGACTTGCATATACCCAGAAAGTTTTAAACACATAATTGGTCCATTTTATCTATAGATTGAACACTGTATATTTTATACTTCTACCTTTATGTTTTATGTGTGTTTTATGGTGAAAAACTTTTAAAACAAAATCCCTGGCTGTGGATTTTAAATTTGTGGGATTTACCTTTACCCAGAAAGTTTTTTAACACACAATTGGTTTATATGATCTGTAGATTGTGATTGCGTAAAAACAGTACGCGCTATGTTATTTTGTTCTTCTGTGTGTATATATATATATATATATATATATATATATATATATATACATACACACACGTATAAGTCTATATATGTATGTGTATCTATTACGGTGAGTATCACTGGCTGCTGCTGGGTGCAGGGATGAGGCGCACCGTTAAGAATGTGGCCGCCGGTACAGTGTACCCCCTCGATCACACTATAGCCGCCATTAGTGGCTGGTAAACACAGCTGCCGCCAAGCTCCCGGGACACAGCTGCCGCCAAGCTCCCGAGACTTGCTCAGCGGCAGCGGCTCTTCTTGTTACAGTGCAGCTGGGAGCGCAGCATCATAGCAGGAAGGACGTGCCCGCTGCTTCCTCCTGCTGCACGCCTGCCTGGCCTGCTGTTCTCTTCCAGCGCAGAGGGTGAGTGAGAGAAACAGAATGAATGGGGGGGGGGGGGACACGCAGGCTGAGACACAGAACAAAGGAGGGGGGGCGCAGGCTGAGACACACAGAATTAAAGGGGGTAGGCTGAGAGACAGTGAAGGAGGGGGGTCAAGCTGAGAGACACTGAGTCAATGGGGGGCAGGCTGAGAGACACAGAATTTAAGGGGACAGGCTGAGAGTTGCAGGGGGAAGATGATGGTGTGGCTGATAGATGCTGGGGGTAGATGGCGGTGTGGCTGAGAGACGAGTAGTGGAAGGAAGGCAAAATGGCTGATATATCCAGGGGTTGATGACGGTGTGGCTGAGAGATGAGTAGAGCAGGGGAGACGTTGTGGCTGAGATATGCAGGGGGGAGATGAAGCTTTGGCTGAGATATGCAGGGGAGAGTTGATGGTGTGGCTGAGAGATAAGTAACGGGGGGAGATGATTGTGTGGCTGAGATATGCAGGGAAGAGATGATGGTGTGGCTGAGAGATGAGTAGCAGGGGGGAAGATGATGGTGTGGCTGAGAGATGTGTAGCAGGGGGAGATGATGGTGTGGATGAGATATGCAGGGGGAGATGATGGTGTGGCTGAGGGACGAGTAGAGGGGGAGATGATGGTGTGGCTGAGAGACGAGTAGGGGGAGATGATAGTGTGGCTGATATATGCAGGGGGAGATGATGTGGCTGAGATATGCATGGGGAGAAAATGGGGTGGCTGAGATATGTAGGGGGAGATGATGGTGTGGCTGAGATATGCAAGGGGGAAATGATGGTGTGGCTGAGAGACGAGTAGCAGGGGGGAGATAATGGTGTGGATGAGATATGCAGGGGGGAGGTGATGGTGTGGCTGAGAAACGAGTACAGGGAGAGATGATGGTGTGGCTGAGATATGCAGGGGGATGATGGTGTGGCTGAGAGACGAGTAGAGGGAGATGATGATGTGACTGAGATACACATGAGGGAGATAATGGTGTGGCTGAGATATGCAGGGGGAGATGATGGTGTGGCTGAGATATGTAGGAGGGAGATAATGGTGTGGCTGAGATATGCAGGGGGAGATGATGGTGTGGCTGAGATATGCAGGGGGAGAGGATGGTGTGGATGAGATATGCAGGGGTTAGATGATGGTGTGGCTGAGATGAGTAGCGGGAGGGTGTTGGTGTGGCTGAGATATGCAGGGGGTAGATGATGGTGTGGCTGAGAGATGAGTAGCAGGAGGGAGATGATGCGGTGGCTGAGATATGCAGGGGGTAGATGATGGTGTGGCTGAGAGGCGAGTAGCAGGGCGGAGATGGTGGTGTGGATGAGATATGCAGGGAGAGATGATGGTGTGGCTGAGAGACGAGTAGTGGGGAAGATGATGTAAATGAGGGGGGATGATGGTGTGGCTGAGAGATGAGTAGTGGGGGGATGATGATGTGGATGAGATATGCAGGGGGTAGATGACGGTGTGACTGAGACGAGTAGTGGGGGGAAGATGATGGTGTCGATGAGATATGCAGGGGGTAGATGATGGTGTGGCTGAGATATGCAGGGGGAGATGATGGTGTGGCTGAGAGACGAGTAGTGGGGGGGATGATGGTGTGGCTGAGATATGCAGGGGGGAGATGACAGTGTGGCTGAGAGACGAGTTGCGGGGGGAGATGATGGTGTGGCTGAGATATGCAGGGGGGAGATGATGGTGTGGCTGAGACAAGTAGCAGGTGGGGGGAGATGATGGTGTGGCTGAGATATGCAGGGGGAGATGATGGTGTGGCTGAGAGACGAGTAGTGGGGGGGATGATGGTGTGGATGAGATATGCAGGAGGTAGATGATGGTGTGGCTGGGAGACGAGTAGTCGGGGGAGATGATGGTGTGGATGAGATAAGCAGGGGGGAGATGATGGTGTGGATGAGATATGCAGGAAGGAGATGATGATGTGGCTGGGAGACGAGTAGTGGGGGGATGATGGTGTGGATGAGATATGCAGGGGGTAGATGATGGTGTGACTGAGAGACGAGTAGCGGGGGGATGATGGTGTGGCTGAGATATGCAGGGGGGAGATGATGGTGTGGCTGAGAGACGAGTAGCGGGGGGGAGATGATGGTGTGGCTGAGATATGCAGGGGGAGATGATGGTGTGGCTGAGACAAGTAGCAGATGGGGGAGATGATGGTCTGGATGAGATATGCAGGGGGAGATGATGGTGTGGCTGAGAGACAAGTAGCAGGTGGGGGGAGATGATGTAGATGAGATATGCAGGGGAGATGATGGTGTGGCTGAGAGACGAGTAGTGGGGGGGATGATGGTGTGGATGAGATATGCAGGAGGTAGATGACGGTGTGGCTGGGAGACGAGTAGTCGTGGGAGATGATGGTGTGTATGAGATAAGCAGGGGGGAGATGATGGTGTGGATAAGATATGCAGGAAGGAGATGATGGTGTGGCTGGGAGACGAGTAGTGGGGGGGATGATGGTGTGGATGAGATATGCAGGGGGTAGATGACAGTGTGACTGAGAGACGAGTAGCGGGGGGATGATGGTGTGGCTGAGATATGCAGGGGGGAGATGATGGTGTGGCTGAGAGATGAGTAGCGGGGGGAGATGATGGTGTGGCTGAGATATGTAGGGGGGAGATGATGGTGTGGCTGAGACAAGTAGCAGATGGGGGAGATGATGGTGTGGCTGAGAGACAAGTATCAGGTGGGGGGAGATGATGGTGTGGATGAGATATGCAGGGGAGATGATGGTGTGGCTGAGAGACGAGTAGTGGGGGGAATGATGGTGTGGATGAGATATGCAGGAGGTAGATGACGGTGTGGCTGGGAGACGAGTAGTCGGGGGAGATGATGGTGTGGATGAGATAAGCAGGGGGGAGATGATGGTGTGGATGAGATATGCAGGAAGGAGATGATGGTGTGGCTGGGAGACGAGTAGTGGGGGGGATGACAGTGTGGCTGAGAGACGAGTAGCGGGGGGGATGATGGTGTGGCTGAGATATGCAGGAGGTAGATGATGGTGTGGCTGGGAGACGAGTAGTCGGGGGAGATGATGGTGTGGATGAGATAAGCAGGGGGGAGATGATGGTGTGGATGAGATATGCAGGAAGGAGATGATGATGTGGCTGGGAGACGAGTAGTGGGGGGATGATGGTGTGGATGAGATATGCAGGGGGTAGATGATGGTGTGACTGAGAGACGAGTAGCGGGGGGATGATGGTGTGGCTGAGATATGCAGGGGGGAGATGATGGTGTGGCTGAGAGACGAGTAGCGGGGGGAGATGATGGTGTGGCTGAGATATGCAGGGGGAGATGATGGTGTGGCTGAGACAAGTAGCAGATGGGGGAGATGATGGTCTGGCTGAGATATGCAGGGGGAGATGATGGTGTGGCTGAGAGACAAGTAGCAGGTGGGGGGAGATGATGATGTGGATGAGATATGCAGGGGAGATGATGGTGTGGCTGAGAGACGAGTAGTGGGGGGGATGATGGTGTGGATGAGATATGCAGGAGGTAGATGACGGTGTGGCTGGGAGACGAGTAGTCGTGGGAGATGATGGTGTGGATGAGATAAGCAGGGGGGAGATGATGGTGTGGATAAGATATGCAGGAAGGAGATGATGGTGTGGCTGGGAGACGAGTAGTGGGGGGGATGATGGTGTGGATGAGATATGCAGGGGGTAGATGACAGTGTGACTGAGAGACGAGTAGCGGGGGGATGATGGTGTGGCTGAGATATGCAGGGGGGAGATGATGGTGTGGCTGAGAGATGAGTAGCGGGGGGAGATGATGGTGTGGCTGAGATATGTAGGGGGGAGATGATGGTGTGGCTGAGACAAGTAGCAGATGGGGGAGATGATGGTGTGGCTGAGATATGCAGGGGGAGATGATGGTGTGGCTGAGAGACAAGTAGCAGGTGGGGGGAGATGATGGTGTGGATGAGATATGCAGGGGAGATGATGGTGTGGCTGAGAGACGAGTAGTGGGGGGGATGATGGTGTGGATGAGATATGCAGGAGGTAGATGACGGTGTGGCTGGGAGACGAGTAGTCGGGGGAGATGATGGTGTGGATGAGATAAGCAGGGGGGAGATGATGGTGTGGATGAGATATGCAGGAAGGAGATGATGGTGTGGCTGGGAGACGAGTAGTGGGGGGGATGATGGTGTGGCTGAGATATGCAGGGGGGAGATGACAGTGTGGCTGAGAGACGAGTAGCGGGGGGGATGATGGTGTGGCTGAGATATGCAGGGGGGAGATGACAGTGTGGCTGAGAGACGAGTAGCGGGGGGAGATGATGGTGTGGCTGAGATATGCAGGGGGAGATGATGGTGTGGCTGAGATATGCAGGGGGAGATGATGGTGTGGCTGAGATATGCAGGGGGAGATGACGGTGTGGTTGAGAGATGAGTAGCGGGGGGAGATCATGGTTTGACTGGGATATGCAGTGGGGAGATGATGGTGTGACTGGGATATGCAGGGGGGAGATGATGGTGTGGCTGAGATATGCAGGGGAGATGATGGTATGGCTGAGATATGCAGGGGGATGATGGTGTGGCTGAGATATGCAGGGGGGAGATGATGGTGTGGCTGAGATATGCAGGGGGGAGATGATGGTGTGGCTGGGAGGGGTATAAGGTGTCACAGCTGGCATGAATCTCTGTTGTATGACTTTGGTTATATTCCTACACAATCAGGCATCTTCCATGTGATTTCCTACATGAATAGTGAATACCGACTAAAGACGCCGTCTGACCTGGGGGGACATTTCTTCAGAGGTTCTCCATTCTGAGAAACCAGCATAAAGGTAAGTGCATATGGGATGTACAGTACATGAATGTTCTCAGAGTGACGAGAAGTGGGGGCGTGTCATGTTGACAGCTGCCATTTTCATTGTCCACGACCATTTTTTGGTTGCACGCCTACGGTACGCACGCACAGTACCACTAAGATTTGTTTACTACTTGCACCACTGCCTGCCACCTCCCTGCAGTCTCTCCCCTCTGCCAGGGACTGACCTGTCACTCACCTCCCCGCAGTCACTCACCTCCCTGCAGTCACTCACCTCCCCGCAGTCTCTCACCTCCCCGCACTCACTCACCTCCCCGCACTCCCTCACCTCCCCGCAGTCTCTCACCTCCCGCAGTCACTCACCTCCCCGCAGTCACTCACCTCCCTGCAGTCACTCACCTCCCCGCAGTCTCTCACCTCCCCGCACTCACTCACCTCCCCGCACTCCCTCACCTCCCCGCAGTCTCTCACCTCCCGCAGTCACTCACCTCCCCGCAGTCACTCACCTCCCTGCAGTCTCTCCCTTCTGCCAGGGACTGACCTGTCTCTCGCCTCCCTGCAGTCTCTCGCCTCCCCACAGTCTCTCACCTCCCCGCAGTCTCTCACCTCCCCGCAGTCACTCACCTCCCTGCAGTCTCTCACCTCCCTGCAGTCACTCACCTCCCCGCAGTCACTCACCTCCCCACAGTCACTCACCTCCCTCCAGTCTCTCACCTCCCTGCAGTCACTCACCTCCCCGCAGTCACTCACCTCCCTGCAGTCTCTCACCTCCCCGCACTCACCTCCCTGCACTCACTCACCTCCCCACAGTCTCTCACCTCCCGCAGTCACTCACCTCCCTGCAGTCACTCACCTCCCTGCAGTCTCTCGCCTCCCCACAGTCTCTCACCTCCCCGCAGTCTCTCACCTCTCCGCAGTCACTCACCTCCGCGCACTCACTCAGCTCCCCACAGTCTCTCACCTCCCCGCAGTCTCTCACCTCCCTGCAGTCTCTCACCTCCCTGCAGTCTCTCACCTCCCGCAGTCACACACCTCCCTGCAGTCACTCGTCTCCCTGCAGTCACTCACCTCCCCACAGTCTTTTGCCTCCCCGCAGTCACTCACCTCCCCGCAGTCACTCACCTCCCCACAGTCTCTTGCCTCCACGCAGTCACTCACCTCCCCGCAGTCACTCACCTCCCTGCAGTCTCTTGCCTCCCCACAGTCTCTCACCTCCCCGCAGTCACTCACCTCCCCGCAGTCACTCACCTCCCTGCAGTCACTCACCTCCCCGCAGTCACTCACCTCCCTGCAGTCACTCACCTCCCCGCAGTCACTCACCTCCCTGCAGTCACTCGCCTCCCCACAGTCTCTTGCCTCCCCGCAGTCACTCACCTCCCCGCAGTCACTCACCTCCCCGCAGTCACTCACCTCCCTGCAGTCTCTTGCCTCCCCACAGTCTCTCACCTCCCCGCAGTCACTCACCTCCCCGCAGTCACTCACCTCCCCGCAGTCACTCACCTCCCTGCAGTCACTCGCCTCCCCGCAGTCTCTTGCCTCCCCGCAGTCACTCACCTCCCCGCAGTCACTCACCTCCCCGCAGTCACTCACCTCCCTGCAGTCTCTTGCCTCCCCTCAGTCTCTCACCTCCCCGCAGTCACTCACCTCCCCGCAGTCTCTCACCTCCCCGCAGTCTCTCACCTCCCCGCAGTCACTCACCTCCCCGCAGTCACTCACCTCCCTGCAGTCTCTCACCTCCCCGCAGTCTCTCACCTCCCCGCAGTCACTCACCTCCCTGCAGTCTCTCACCTCCCTGCAGTCTCTCCAGAACGCTCTGCTGCTCACAGATGACACTTTCCAGACTCTGGATGAGACTGTGCTTGTCTTGCATGCGCTGCTTGTAGGCCTCGCGGAGGGTCCTCAGCTGCTTCTTGCGCCGGTGTTCCTCCCTGTGGAGCTGGGCCCGGTATTCCTGAGCCGTACTCTGCAGCCGCTGCATCTGGGAGTAATGCTCCAGGAAGGTGATGAGATGGGACATGACGGTGAGGAGCGGGGATGCCGGCTGGAAGGGGAGAAGAAGACACGTTATGGCGGTAATATGGTAACTCCCTCACCCCTCTGCCCTGAGGATGGAGACCGGCACACGTGTAGCTGTCAGGGGGGGGTACATATACCACTATCAGCAGATTGTGAGAGCCACGGGGAGGTAATCTGACCCATTATACAGGTATGTGGCTGTCACTCTGAGACTCAATGACTGCAGACTTCCATGTAATGACGACGTTACACTGCGGAACGCGTTGGACCTAGAAGCTGGCACTCCATGGCTAGAGAACCTGAGTCCTCAGCACCTGTGTTACTGGACAGTGTAGGGGAGAGCTCAGTGGGAAGTGTTCTGTGTCCCTGCATGTTCCCCCAGATACCACCATCTGTCCTCAGAAGATGGAGCCAGGGCAAAGCCCACTCTCCTGCAACTTTACATTACACCTTCACATTGTCTAGCTAAGATAATGTATCACTTCACCTCAACATGCATGTCATCATTATCACTTCACCTCAACATGCAAGTCATCATTATCACTTCACCTCAACATGCAAGTCATCATTATCACTCCACCTCAACATGCAAGTCATCATTATCACTTCACCTCAACATGCAAGTCATCATTATCACTTCACCTCAACATGCATGTCATCATTATCACTTCACCTCAACATGCAAGTCATCATTATCACTTCACCTCAACATGCAAGTCATCATTATCACTTCACCTCAACATGCATGTCATCATTATCACTTCACCTCAACATGCAAGTCATCATTATCACTTCACCTCAACATGCATGTCATCATTATCACTTCACCTCAACATGCAAGTCATCATTATCACTTCACCTCAACATGCAAGTCATCATTATCACTTCACCTCAACATGCAAGTCATCATTATCACTTCACCTCAACATGCAAGTCATCATTATCACTTCACCTCAACATGCAAGTCATCATTATCACTTCACCTCAACATGCATGTCATCATTATCACTTCACCTCAACATGCAAGTCATCATTATCACTTCACCTCAACATGCATGTCATCATTATCACTTCACCTCAACATGCATGTCATCATTATCACTTCACCTCAACATGCAAGTCATCATTATCACTCCACCTCAACATGCATGTCATCATTATCACTTTACCTCAACATGCATGTCATCATTATCACTTCACCTCAACATGCATGTCATCATTATCACTCCACCTCAACATGCATGTCATCATTATCACTTCACCTCAACATGCATGTCATCATTATCACTTCACCTCAACATGCATGTCATCATTATCACTTCACCTCAACATGCATGTCATCATTATCACTTCACCTCAACATGCGAGTCATCATTATCACTTCACCTCAACATGCGAGTCATCATTATCACTTCACCTCAACATGCGAGTCATCATTATCACTTCACCTCAACATGCGAGTCATCATTATCACTTCACCTCAACATGCATGTCATCATTATCACTTCACCTCAACATGCATGTCATCATTATCACTTCACCTCAACATGCATGTCATCATTATCACTTCACCTCAACATGCATGTCATCATTATCACTTCACCTCAACATGCGAGTCATCATTATCACTTCACCTCAACATGCGAGTCATCATTATCACTTCACCTCAACATGCGAGTCATCATTATCACTCCACCTCAACATGCAAGTCATCATTATCACTCCACCTCAACATGCATGTCATCATTATCACTTCACCTCAACATGCGAGTCATCATTATCACTTCACCTCAACATGCGAGTCATCATTATCACTTCACCTCAACATGCAAGTCATCATTATCACTTCACCTCAACATGCATGTCATCATTATCACTTCACCTCAACATGCAAGTCATCATTATCACTTCACCTCAACATGCGAGTCATCATTATCACTTCACCTCAACATGCGAGTCATCATTATCACTTCACCTCAACATGCGAGTCATCATTATCACTTCACCTCAACATGCGAGTCATCATTATCACTTCACCTCAACATGCGAGTCCTCATTATCACTTCACCTCAACATGCATGTCATCATTATCACTTCACCTCAACATGCGAGTCATCATTATCACTTCACCTCAACATGCAAGTCATCATTATCACTTCACCTCAACATGCATGTCATCATTATCACTTCACCTCAACATGCGAGTCATCATTATCACTTCACCTCAACATGCGAGTCATCATTATCACTTCACCGCAACATGCGAGTCATCATTATCACTTCACCTCAACATGCATGTCATCATTATCACTTCACCTCAACATGCATGTCATCATTATCACTCCACCTCAACATGCATGTCATCATTATCACTTCACCTCAACATGCATGTCATCATTATCACTTCACCTCAACATGCATGTCATCATTATCACTTCACCTCAACATGCATGTCATCATTATCACTTCACCTCAACATGCAAGTCATCATTATCACTTCACCTCAACATGCAAGTCATCATTATCACTTCACCTCAACATGCATGTCATCATTATCCCTTCACCTCAACATGCAAGTCATCATTATCACTTCACCTCAACATGCAAGTCATCATTATCACTTCACCTCAACATGCAAGTCATCATTATCACTTTACCTCAACATGCAAGTCATCATTATCACTTCACCTCAACATGCAAGTCATCATTATCACTTCACCTCAACATGAAAGTCATCATTATCACTTTACCTCAACATGCAAGTCATCATTATCACTTCACCTCAACATGCAAGTCATCATTATCACTTCACCTCAACATGCATGTCCTCATTATCACTTCACCTCAACATGCAAGTCATCATTATCACTCCACCTCAACATGCATGTCATCATTATCACTTTACCTCAACATGCATGTCATCATTATCACTTTACCTCAACATGCATGTCATCATTATCACTTCACCTCAACATGCAAGTCATCATTATCACTTTACCTCAACATGCAAGTCATCATTATCACTTCACATCAACATGCAAATATTCATTATCACTTCACCTCAACATGCATGTCATCATTATCACTTCACCTCAACATGCAAGTCATCATTATCACTCCACCTCAACATGCAAGTCATC
The DNA here is from genome assembly GCF_028390025.1 of Pseudophryne corroboree. NCBI lineage: Eukaryota > Metazoa > Chordata > Amphibia > Anura > Myobatrachidae > Pseudophryne > Pseudophryne corroboree. The sequence continues at coordinate 6,983,016 of NC_086448.1, forward strand.
ATTATCACTCCACCTCAACATGCATGTCATCTATCACTTTACCTCAACATGCATGTCATCATTATCACTTCACCTCAACATGCGAGTCATCATTATCACTTCACCTCAACATGCATGTCATCATTATCACTTCACCTCAACATGCATGTCATCATTATCACTTTACCTCAACATGCATGTCATCATTATCACTTCACCTCAACATGCAAGTCATCATTATCACTTTACCTCAACATGCAAGTCATCATTATCACTTTACCTCAACATGCAAGTCATCATTATCACTTCACCTCAACATGCAAGTCATCATTATCACTTTACCGCACCATACTTCCACAATATGCTACAGCACTGTACCACCACAATATGCTACAGCGCTGTACCACCACAATATGCTACAGCGCTGGACCGCCACAATATGCTACAGCGCTGGACCGCCACAATATGCTACAGTGCTGGACCGCCACAATATGCTACGCCACAATTCTCTGTAACACTGGACTGCCTCAATATGCTACAGCACTGTACCGCCACAATATTCTACAGCATCCGGCCACCACAATATGCTACAGTGCTGTACCGCCACAATATGCTACAGTGCTGTACCACCACAATATGCTACAGCGCTGTACCGCCACAATATGCTACAGCGCTGTACCGCCACAATATGCTACAGTGCTGTACCGCCACAATATGCTACAGCGCTGGACCGCCATAATATGCTACAGCGCTGGACCGCCACAATATGCTACAGTGCTGGACCGCCACAATATGCTACGCCACAATTCTCTGTAACACTTGACTGCCTCAATATGCTACAGCACTGTACCGCCACAATATTCTACAGCATCCGGCCACCACAATATGCTACAGTGCTGTACCGCCACAATATGCTACAGCGCTGTACCACCACAATATGCTACAGCACTGGGCCACCACAATATGCTATAGTGCTGGGCCACCACAATATGCTATAGCACTGTACCGCCACAATATTCTACAGCACTGGGCCACCACAATATGCTGCACAATGTGCAGCGATGAGGCCAAAAAACAGCACTTCTGCGCATGCGGCGCAATGCGCACGCGCGACGTACTATTACAACGAACAATGTAGTTTCACACAGGGTCTTGCGAAGCATTTCATAAGCACTGCTGGCCGCAGAGTGATTGACAGGAAGAGGGCGTTTCTGGGTGTCAACTGACCGTTTTCAGGGAGTGTTTGGAAAAACGCAGGCGTGGCAGGAAAAATGCAGGCATGGCTGGGCGAACGCAGGGCGTGTTTGTGATGTCAAAACAGGAACTGAACAGTCTGAAGTGATCGCAAGCGCTGAGTAGGTTTTGAACTACTCTGAAACTGCACAAAAAAACTTTGTAGCCGCTCTGCGATCCTTTCGTTCACACTTCTGCTAAGCTAAAATACACTCCCAGTGGGAGGCGGAATAGCGTTTGCACGGCTGCAAAAAACTGCTAGCGAGCGATCAACTTGGAATGACCACCAAAGTTCCAGAGGCTAACTGCGATAATAACAAGAGATAACCTGGCTATTGTAGCAATTACAGAGTCATGGTGCAATGAGAGTCATGACTGGGACATAGCTATACCAGGATACAATTTATTTAGGAAAGATAGAATGGGAAGAATAGGAGGAGGGGTAGCAATGTATGTAAAAAAAAAGTATAAATGCTACTTTAATACAAAATATTGATGACAAAACTGAGGACCTTTGGGTCACCATAGAAACCGGGGAGAAGGACATTATTCGTATTGGGGTGATCTATAGACCACCAGGCCAGGGGCAGGATTTGGACAGGAACCTATTGTTGGACATCACTACATGGGAGACTTTAATTTGCCTCATGTAAATCGGGAGGGGCTTTTGCAAGTTCAGCAACAAGTGTCAAATTTCTAAATTCCTTACAGGTAGCATCTTTCAAGCAATTGGTGAGGGAGCCTACTCACAAAGACTCAATATTAGATTTAATTCTTACAAATGGAGACAGAATATCAGACATATATGTGCGTGAGCACCTGGGATCTAGTGATCATCAAGCAGGATGGTTTAGTATAAAGACAGGATCCAACTCCTGTCACACAAAAACAAAGGTGTTGGATTTTAGAAATGCTGACTTTGCAAAAATGGGGAGATGTTTAAGTGATTCATTGGTGGACTGGAAGAACTTGGAAGGGGTGCAGGAGAGCTGGGAAAAACTAAAAAGTGCAATACTAAGGGCAACAGACCTTTGTATCAAAAGGGTTAGGAAAAGCACCAGGAAAAGGAAGCCAGTGTGGTTCACAAAAGAAGTATCAACTAGTGTGAAAGCAAAAAAGATGGCTTTTAGGAAATACAAACAGACTCAAAATAATAACGACAAAGAGGCGTATCTTGACAGACGGAAGGATGCTAAGAAAGTGATCAGACGTGCAAAGGCAGAAGCTGAGGAGAAAATGGCCCAGTCAGTAGATAAAGGGGGCAAAACTTTTTTTAAGTATATAAGTGAAAGGAGAAAATCAAATGGAGGAATAATAACACTTAAGACAGAGAGTGAGAATTTGGTGGAGGGAGACAAGGCAATAGCAGATCACCTAAATAATTATTTTTGCTCAGTATTTACTACAGAAGAAGGGATGGGGCCACAGTTAAGTTGCAGGGACATTCATAAAAATAAGGTAGATGAAAGTACATTTACAGAGGAGAAGGTCCTAACAGAACTTTCAAAACTAAAAGTGGATAAATCAATAGGGCCAGATGGGATACACCCAAGGATACTAAAAGAGCTAAAAGATGTGCTGGTGGCACCTTTAACAGAATTATTTAACCAGTCACTAAATACAGGTGCCATTCCAGAGGGCTGGTAAAGAGCAAATGTAGTTCCACTTCACAAAAGTGGAAGCAAGGAAGAAGCAAGTAACTACAGACCAGTAAGCCTTACATCCATAGTAGGGAAATTAATGGAAAAACTATTAAAAGAAAGAGTTGTGAAAGATCTTAATCAAACAACTTACAGGATCCAAAACAGCATGGATTTACTGGTGGGAGATCATGCCAAACAAATCTTATTGACTTTTTTGACTCTGTGACGAAAATAATAGATCAAGGGGAAGCTGTAGATGTAGCATATCTAGACTTTAGTAAGGCATTTGACACTGTCCCACATCGCAGACTGCTAAATAAACTTTAAAGCGTGGGGGTGGATTATAGAATAGTTAAATGGATAAGAACCTGGTTGCAGGATAGGAAACAGACAGTTGTAGTAAATGGAGTGCAATCTATGGAGGGAAATGTTACCAGTGGAGTACCCCAGGGATCTGTACTTGGTCCAGTTCTCTTTAATATCTTTGTTGGTGACATTGCAGATGGTATTGAAGGGAAGATATGCCTTTTTGCAGATGATACAAAGATATGCAACAGAGTAGACACACCGGGAGGGGTAAAACAAATGATTGATGACATAGGTAGGCTTGAGAAATGGTCAAGAACGTGGCAACTACAGTTTAATGCTAAAAAATGCAAAATCATGCACTTGGATCTCAAAAACCCAAAGGCTAAATATAGTATCAAGGGTTCTATAATGGAAACTACTGAGGAGGGAAGGGATTTAGGAGTCACTATTTCAAGTGACTTGAAGGCAGGAAAGCAATGCAACAAAGCAATGAGAAAGGCTAGTCAGATGCTTGATTGCATAGGGAGAGGAATCAGTAGCAGGAAAAAATAAGTGATAATGTCACTGTATAGGTCATTGGTATGGCCCCATCTGGAATACTGTGTCCAGTTCTGGATACTATGGGGGTAATTCAGAGTTGATCGCAGCAGCAAATTTGTTGGGCAAAACCATGTGCACTGCAGGGGAGGCAGATGTAACATGTGCAGAGAGAGTTAGATTTGGTGGGTTATTTTGTTTGGGTATGGTAAATACTGGCTGCTCTTTTTTGCACTGCAATTTAGATTTCAGTTTGAACACACCACACCCAAATCTAACTCTCTCTGCACATGTTACATCTGCCACCCCTGCAGTGCACATGGTTTTGCCCAACTGCTAACAAATTTGCTGCTGCGATCAACTCTGAATTAGCCCCATACTGTATCTCCAGAAGGATATAAATACATTAGAGACAGTACAAAGAAGGGCAAATAAAATGGTGCATGGCCGACATCACAAAACTTATCCGGAAAGGCTAAAAGATCTCAACATGTATAGTTTGGAGGAGAGAAGGGAAAACGGGGGCATGATAGAAACTTTCAAATATATCAAGGGTTTTAACAAAGTTCAGGAGGGAAACATTCTCCAAATGAAGAGAAGTATTAGAACTCGAGGACATGCACTGAGACTGGAGGGGGGGAGGTTCAGGGGAAATTTGCGGAAAAATAATTTCACAGAAAGGGTAGTGGATAAGTGGAATAGCCTCCCATCAGAGGTGGTAGAGGCTAAGACAGTAGAGCAATTTAAACATGCTTGGGATAGACATAAGGATCCTTACAAAGAAATAAGGATCAAATAAGGTTAGAGATAAAAATAATGTAAAAAAAAGTGGGGCAGACTAGATGGGCCAAGTGGTTCTTATCTGCCGTCACATTCTATGTTTCTGTGACAGACGGGTCAGATCTGGATATCAGGAATGGGCAGGGGACGGCAGGAACCACACAGGGAGAGCACTGGTAAGCACAGGGACATAACGCTGGAGTAAGGGGTGGGAGCCTAGGAACTCCCTTATACAAGTGGAGATCAAATCTGCCACCAAACGTGATGTCACATGTCGGCAGGCCTGGTCCATTACATTTATGCAGGGCGGCGTGCACATTCCTACGGGGGCCGCGGCCGCCTGTACACTGAGAATCTGTGGTGAAGTACACGCAGACCGCGTACCAGCCTGTGTAATGGATCCCATAGCAGGAAGGAGTCTGGGACTTGTAGTGCTAGTGATGGCAAGCAGAGCGTATAGAAGTAATGCACGTTTACCTTGCTGGGGTCCTGACCGGTAGACGCGGATCGTTCGGCGCTGCTCTCCTGCTTAAAGGCCAGGAACTCAGTGAGGGGGGAGCGGAGATCTCCCAATAAGTGATCGTCAGACCCTCCGGCCTCATCCTCCGACGCCGAGATCTCACTGCTGTCATCACTACCTGCAAATCAGTACACAAGGCACAAAAGTATTAACAAGAGATAAAGTGGGGACGGAAAAGAGAGGGAAAGTACCAGCCAATCAGCTTCCTAGCTGCCATGGTACAGGCTGTTTGATAAATGACAGTTAGGAGCTGATTGGCTGCTACTTTATCTCTTGTTATGGCTGAATACACAGTCAGTGTAATATTCTATGTTGTTTTATAAAGTTGTGTATACGGCGCTGTATAATAACCGAGGCCTTATACGTAGCAAGATGCCCAGATAGGAGGGAGGAGCTTCTAATGGAGCAGGCAGCGAATGAATGACTAGGTCTAATCCATCATAGGCTCTGATTGGCTGCAGGTTGTTTTAGAGCAATGAGTGATCTAATGCTCTGATTGGCTGCAGGTTGTTCTAGTCCTGCGAGTGATCTAACGCTCTGATTGGCTGCAGGTTATTCTAGTCCTGAGAGTGATCTAATGCTCTGATTGGCTGCAGGTTATTCTAGTCCTGAGAGTGATCTAATGCTCTGATTGGCTGCAGGTTGTTCTAGTCCTGCGAGTGATCTAATGCTCTGATTGGCTGCAGGTTGTTCTAGTCCTGCGAGTGATCTAATGCTCTGATTGGCTGCAGGTTGTTCTAGTCCTGCGAGTGATCTAATGCTCTGATTGGCTGCAGGTTGCTCTAGAGCAATGAGTGATCTAATGCTCTGATTGGCTGCTGGTTGTTCTAGTCCTGTGAGTTATCTAATGCTCTGATTGGCTGCTGGTTGTTCTAGTCCTGCGAGTGATCTAATGCTCTGATTGGCTGCAGGTTGTTCTAGTCCTGCGAGTGATCTAATGCTCTGATTGGCTGCAGGTTGCTCTAGAGCAATGAGTGATCTAATGCTCTGATTGGCTGCTGGTTGTTCTAGTCCTGTGAGTTATCTAATGCTCTGATTGGCTGCTGGTTGTTCTAGTCCTGTGAGTTATCTAATGCTCTGATTGGCTGCTGAGGAATACTATACAATGACTGACAGAGGTGTAAGCTGCTGGAGCCCCATTAGGTTACGATAACTCTATGTGCTATTCCACCATTTTTCCTCCTTTTCTTATGTAAATGAGTAAGACGTGGGTGTGGCTTCGTGAGAGACTCAGTAATATGTCCCTTTTCCAGAATATATATAATATGGCTTCATATAATGATGATCCTGCATACACAGAGCAGGATGAGACCATAGGATGAAGCACATAGATAGTGTGATAGAGATATTGCAGGATTTCCGTCACCTACTTTCCAGATCATCTAGCTCCGGCCACAATATGTTCTGCCTGGATTTGTCTGTCTCCACCACAGGGGAACCTGCCTGCACAAGAGAGTAAAATAGATTGTTAGCTCACATGGCAAGCACACACACTTCCCACTGCTGAATGGTCATTATATGAATATTTCCCTCTGTATGTCTGACTTCCACTGTAAATCTGAGGGATAGCGCTGTGGTAGTGACTGTCACTTGATGTAATAAGTACGTTTATTCTTAAACTGAGTTATGAATCTGCCGCACACTTGGCAATAGACGACTCACGCCTAGGACTCAGGATGCTGCCATTGTCCGTAACCGAGGAGACAGATGCGGAAAACCTTTTGTTAGCCCCTAGAGGTTTATTATTAGGACGTTAATGCAGTATCAGGCCTGAGAAGTCCTTTAGGTTAAAATCATTTCCCTATATCACTGGTAATTGAACTCAGAGCCAGGCCAAGCATCATTACAATGTTGGTGAATTTATGATGGCTGGAGAAAGTGGCCAATTACCTTACAGGGCAGTCTTCTGTTTTTGTTTGCATCTAAAGTAAGCAACCCAGTGGGGGGTAATCATCACACATGTATTCAGAGACACACATTGGTAACACTAGATTAAAGGCACATCTTATTGGATATGGTTTATGACTTGAAATTATGGGGGGTCATTCCGAGTTGATTGCTAGCAGAAAATGTTTGCTGCGATGATGCAAAAAAACGGCGCTTCTGCGCATGCGTATGCTGCGCAATGCGTATGCGCGACGTACTTTCACAACGACCGATGTAGTTTCACATAAGGTCTAGCGAAGCTTTTCAGTCGCACTGCTGGCCGCAGAGTGATTGACATGAAGAGGGCGTTTCTGGGTGTCAACTGACCGTTTTCAGGGAGTGTTCGAAAAAATGCAAGCGTACCAGGAAAAATGCAGGCATTGCTGGGCGAACACAGGGCGTGTTCGTGACGTCAAAACAGGAACTGAATAGTCTGAAGTCATCGCAAGCGCTGAGTAGGTCTGAAGCTACTCTGAAACTGCACAAAATTATTTTGTAGCCGCTCTGCGATCCTTTCATTCGCACTTCTGCTAAGTACACTCCCAGTGGGCGGCGGCATAGCGTTTGTATGGCTGCTAAAAACTGCTAGCGAGCGATCAACTCGGAATGACCCCCCATATCTCCATAGTAGCACAGCATATGGAAAATAATCTGAAACATAGCTGAGGTCTATTTGCCTGTGGAGTGTGTTATTTAATTATATCACTCACAAGTACAGTTTCCAAGATATGAAACATCCCAACAATCCCACATCACAAACACATGACATTTACACTCATATAGTACATAAAATAGCAGAGAGTAATATGGACACCCCATATTCTAGATCATCACATAGCAGGGGAAGGTATGCACAATTATGGGGATTTAAGTGAAGAGTGAGTTGAGCAGTTCAGGGATGACCCGAGCATTAATTATCTAATCCTGCATTTGCCAGGCCCTTGGGTGACTGCATGCAAGGTGTGATGCTCTGCGGATAAAAAGTATGAGCACCTTTTGTTCTGGGTTCAGACTGGGAGATCAATGACGCATTGAAGTTTAAACCTGCATTTATCCGCATTTCCTCCCCGGTCGGGACACATAGTCTGAGCGTTACTCTGTACGTTTTATATGCATGTATGTACTTTGTAACAGTGTCTTGATAACCTTCTTTGTAAATAAGCATTATACTTTTTTTTGAACATAAAGCTTTTATTTGTTAGTTAATGCACGTGTGCTCCCAGAACACCATCATTGTAGATGGCTAGAATATGCTATAAACTATCATTAAGTACCAAAGTAGAGGGCGGTACCACAGACTGGCCCTCATTCCGAGTTGTTCGCTCGCTAGCTGCTTTTAGCAGCTTTGCACACGCTAAGCCGCCGCCTACTGGGAGTGTATATTAGCTTAGCAGAATTGTGAACGAAAGATTAGCAGAATTGCGAATAGAAATTTCTTTGCAGTTTCTGAGTAGCTCCAGACTTACTCTGCCACTGCGATCAGTTCGGTCAGGGCCGGCTCTACCATTAGGCAGCTTTAGGCGGCTGCCTAGGGGCGCCGGCCACTGAAGGGCGCCACTGAATTCATCTAGCAAAAAACTGAAGGATTCTCTGTATGCGGGTCTGTAATGAACTTACAGATGGGCAGATGGAACAAAATAAGCATACACATATATGACGCTGGAATCCTGACAGCTGACATCCTGAATGTTAGCATGCTGGGGAGGGTTAGGGTTAGGCTGCAGAGAGAGAATGTTAGGGTAAAGGGTAAGGTTAATTAATTCAAGATGTTGGTATTATAGTGGTCAGCATGCTGCTGTCTGTATTCTGACCGGTGGCATCCTGTATCCAACCCCAATTAAATATCCCCACCAGACCCCATATACAGTATTATACAGTATATAAAGAATATACTGTACTATAGCACTTTTTAAGTGAAAGTAGATTTTTGAACAAAGTCACAACAGTTTTTTTACTTTATATATTAGTAAAGATATACTTTATAACTTTAAAAGTACTTTAGCGTTGTCTCTTTTCTCTGTATATATTTAATGATGCAATTCACCCCAGCCCACCGGGTTCTACCCTTCGGTAGGTGATGGGCGTGGTGGTAGGGTTTGCAGGTTAGGGGGCGCTGGGCTGAAGATTTGCCTAGGGTGCGCAGAGTCCTTGCACCGGCCCTGAGTTCAGTGCCTGTCGTTCCTGGTTTGACGTCACAAACACACCCAGCGTTCGCCCAGACACTCCCCCGTTTCTCCAGCCACTCCCGCGTTTTTCCCAGAAACGGCAGCGTTTTTCCACACGCACCCATAAAACGGCCAGTTTCCGCCCAGAAACACCCACTTCCTGTCAATCACACTCCGATCACCAGTACGATGAAAAATCCTCGTTATGCCGTGAGTAAAATACCAAACTTGTGTAAAATAACTAAGCGCATGCGCTCTGCGACCCTTGCGCATGCGCAGTAAGCGACTAATCGCAATATAACGAAACTCGGCAACGATCGAACAACTCGGAATGAGGGCCACTGTGCGGCTGTGTAGTGTCGCAGAGCATGTGCGCAAATGTTTATACAGGTGTTGGGGGACCTGTGACCCCCTTTCTAACGTTTCCCGGGTGATGGCGGTGCATTGTGTTATATTACTGCGCTCCGATCAATAGTCCACAGTGCAGGCCGGGGATATAGCGAGGCCTTCAGCAGTAATGAGGACAGCATTGATTGCGGATACATAGTAATGGAAGAGCCGGAGGGAAAACAGCGCAGTGTCTGCTTAGCCTCTAATTACATGATGTGACGACCCAAGAGCCACCCCACCCCCACCCCCCTCTCCGTCCCTGGGTAGTAACCCCTGGATAGAGAGCTTTGTCCAGCCTGTTCCTGCCTCTCTGTATAGAAGGGTATGGAGAACAGAGCGTCAGGAGAGTGCGCGGCTGCTGCGTCACGTAGCGCTGTGGGAGGGCTGTGCTGTATAGTGATGCTGTGTTACTAGGTGTAACATGTAGGGCCTGTGTGTGTAACAGTCCCTGTGTAAAGCACAGTGCGGCTGCAGTATGATAATGGGGTATAGAGAACAGAGCGTCAGGAGAGTGCGCGGCTGCTGCGTCACATAGCGCTGTGGGAGGGCTGTGCTGTATAGTGATGCTGTGTTACTAGGTGTAACATGTAGGGCCTGTGTGTGTAACAGTCCCTGTGTAAAGCACAGTGCGGCTGCAGTATGATAATGGGGTGTAGAGAACAGAGCGTCAGGAGAGTGCGCGGCTGCTGCGTCACATAGCGCTGTGGGAGGGCTGTGCTGTATAGTGATGCTGTGTTACTAGGTGTAACATGTAGGGCCTGTGTGTGTAACAGTCCCTGTGTAAAGCACAGTGCGGCTGCAGTATGATAATGGGGTGTAGGGGGCATATGACCTATGTAATGATGTGATGTTTGGGGTTCAGAGCTCTCTTACATCTTCCTGTGATGAGGTGGAAGACCATCCCCCATCCTCTGCAACGTAGGCCGCCAGGTGCTAACATCCACCGCAGCACGTCTCATACATTCATTTACCCCAATGTTATATCACCAGGTTGCCTGACATAATCGCCTTCCAAGCTCCAGGCTTAGTAAACGTTGCTGCGTTATGGGAGAAACGTTCCACATACCACAGCCGACATTCTGCTTCCCAATTACCTGGAGAAGACTTTCACGTCGCCATCTCTGAGACCAAAATACGCATGCGCACATTTATATATGCAGGGGCTGATTGGTTAGGTTTCACCCTTCTCAGCATGACCGTGGCAGCAGAGCATAGTGCCCAAATCCCGTGGCAGCAGAGCATAGTGCCCAAATCCCGTGGCAGCAGAGTATAGTGCCCTAATCACGTGGCAGCAGAGTATAGTGCCCAAATCCCGTGGCAGCAGAGCATAGTGCCCAAATCCCGTGGCAGCAGAGTATAGTGCCCTAATCCCGTGGCAGCAGAGTATAGTGCCCAAATCCCGTGGCAGCAGAGCATAGTGCCCAAATCCCGTGGCAGCAGAGTATAGTGCCCTAATCACGTGGCAGCAGAGTATAGTGCCCAAATCCCGTGGCAGCAGAGCATAGTGCCCAAATCCCGTGGCAGCAGAGTATAGTGCCCTAATCCCGTGGCAGCAGAGTATAGTGCCCTAATCCCGTGGCAGCAGAGCATAGTGCCCTAATCCCGTGGCAGCAGAGTATAGTGCCCAAATCCCGTGGCAGCAGAGTATAGTGCCCAAATCCCGTGGCAGCAGAGTATAGTGCCCAAATCCCGTGGCAGCAGAGCATAGTGCCCAAATCCCGTGGCAGCAGAGCATAGTGCCCTAATCACGTGGCAGCAGAGTATAGTGCCCTAATCACGTGGCAGCAGAGTATAGTGCCCTAATCACGTGGCAGCAGAGTATAGTGCCCTAATCACGTAGCAGCAGAGTATAGTGCCCTAATCACGTGGCAGCAGAGTATAGTGCCCTAATCCCGTGGCAGCAGAGTATAGTGCCCTAATCCCGTGGCAGCAGAGTATAGTGCCCTAATCCCGTGGCAGCAGAGTATAGTGCCCTAATCCCGTGGCAGCAGAGTATAGTGCCCTAATCCCGTGGCAGCAGAGTATAGTGCCCTAATCACGTGGCAGCAGAGTATAGTGCCCTAATCCCGTGGCAGCAGAGTATAGTGCCCTAATCCCGTGGCAGCAGAGTATAGTGCCCTAATCACGTGGCAGCAGAGCATAGTGCCCTAATCACGTAACAGCAGAGTATAGTGCCCTAATCCCGTGGCAGCAGAGTATAGTGCCCTAATCCCGTGGCAGCAGAGTATAGTGCCCTAATCACGTGGCAGCAGAGCATAGTGCCCTAATCACGTGGCAGCAGAGTATAGTGCCCTAATCCCGTGGCAGCAGAGTATAGTGCCCTAATCCCGTGGCAGCAGAGTATAGTGCCCTAATCCCGTGGCAGCAGAGCATAGTGCCCTAATCACGTGGCAGCAGAGTATAGTGCCCTAATCCCGTGGCAGCAGAGTATAGTGCCCTAATCCCGTGGCAGCAGAGTATAGTGCCCTAATCCCGTGGCAGCAGAGTATAGTGCCCTAATCCCGTGGCAGCAGAGTATAGTGCCCTAATCCCGTGGCAGCAGAGTATAGTGCCCTAATCACGTGGCAGCAGAGTATAGTGCCCTAATCCCGTGGCAGCAGAGTATAGTGCCCTAATCCCGCTGATTGATAAATAGGCACCAACATACCTGCGCTGGATCATTGTTTCATATGTATCATAAACTGCGCAAATCTAAGCACAAGACACAACCCAGACCAGTGACTCTGCGCACAACGGGAAGCCAACCAGATAACAGCTCACCAGAGATAACCCATCACCCATGCCACCCAGATAACAGCGCACCAGAGATAACCCATCACCCATGCCACCCAGATAACAGCGCACCAGGGATAACACCATCACCCATGCCACCCAGATAACAGCGCACCAGGGATAACACCATCACCCATGCCACCCAGATAACAGCGCACCAGGGATAACACCATCACCCATGCCACCCAGATAACAGCGCACCAGAGATAACACCCTCACCCATGCCACCCAGATAACAGCGCACCAGGGATAACACCATCACCCATGCCACCCAGATAACAGTGCACCAGAGATAACACCATCACCCATGCCACCCAGATAACAGCGCACCAGGGATAACACCATCACCCATGCCACCCAGATAACAGCGCACCAGGGATAACACCATCACCCATGCCACACAGATAACAGCGCACCAGGGATAACACCATCACCCATGCCACCCAGATAACAGCGCACCAGGGATAACACCATCACCCATGCCACCCAGATAACAGCGCACCAGGGATAAAACCATCACCCATGCCACCCAGATAACAGTGCACCAGAGATAACACCATCACCCATGCCACCCAGATAACAGCACACCAGAGACAAAACCCTCACCCATGCCACCCAGATAACAGCACACCAGATACAAAACCCTCACCCATGCCACCCAGATAACAGCGCACCAGATACAAAACCCTCACCCATGCCACCCAGATAACAGCGCACCAGAGATAACACCCTCACCCATGCCACCCAGATAACAGCGCACCAGGGATAACACCCTCACCCATGCCAACTATATAACAGCGTACCAGAGATAACACCCTCACCCATTCCACCCAGATAACAGCATACCAGAGATAACACCCTCACCCATGCCACCCAGATAACAGCACACCAGAGATAACACCCTCACCCATGCCACCCAGATAACAGCACACCAGGGATAACACCCTCACCCATGCCAACTATATAACAGCGTACCAGAGATAACACCATCACCCATGCCACCCAGATAACAGCGTACCAAAGACAAAACCCTCACCCATTCCACCCAGATAAAAGCATACCAGAGATAACACCCTCACCCATGCCACCCAGATAAAAGCACACTAGGGATAACACCCTCACCCATGCCACCCAGATAACAGCGCACCAGATACAAAACCCTCACCCATGCCACCCAGATAACAGCGCACCAAAGACAAAACCTCACCCATGCCACCCAGATAACAGCACACCAGGGATAACACCCTCACCCATGCCAACCATATAACAGCGTACCAGAGATAACACCCTCACCCATGCCACCCAGATAACAGCGCACCAGAGACAAAACACTCACCCATGCCACCCAGATAACAGCGTACCAGAGATAACACCCTCACCCATGCCTCCCAGATAACAGCGCACCAGAGATAACACCCTCACCCATGCCACCCAGATAACAGCGCACCAGAGATAACACCCTCACCCATGCCACCCAGATAACAGCGCACCAGAGATATCACCCTCACCCATGCCAACCAGATAACAGTGCACCAGAGATAACACCCACACCCATGCCACCCAGATAACAGCGCACCTGAGATAACAGGATTCTCACCCATGCCAACCAGATAACAGCGCACCAGAGATAACACCCTCACCCATGCCACCCAGATAACAGCGCACCAGAGATAACAACCTCACCCATGCCACCCAGATAACAGCGCACCAGAGATAACACCCTCACCCATGCTCACCCATGCCACCCAGATAACAGCGCACCAGAGATATCACCCTCACCCATGCCAACCAGATAACAGCGCACCAGAGATAACACCCTCACCCATGCCACCCAGATAACAGCGCACCAGAGATATCACCCTCACCCATGCCAACCAGATAACAGTGCACCAGAGATATCACCCTCACCCATGCCAACCAGATAACAGCGCACCAGAGATAACACCCTCACCCATGCCAACCATATAACAGCGTACCAGAGATAACACCCTCTCCCATGCCACCCATATAACAGCGCACCAGAGATAACACCCTCACCCATGCCAACCAGATAACAGCGCACCAGAGATATCACCCTCACCCATGCCAACCAGATAACAGTGCACCAGAGATAACACCCACACCCATGCCACCCAGATAACAGCGCACCTGAGATAACAGGATTCTCACCCATGCCACCCAGATAACAGCGCACCAGAGATAACACCCTCACCCATGCCACCCAGATAACAGCGCACCAGAGATAACACCCTCACCCATGCCACCCAGATAACAGCGCACCAGAGATATCACCCTCACCCATGCCAACCAGATAACAGCGCACCAGAGATAACACCCACACCCATGCCACCCAGATAACAGCGCACCTGAGATAACAGGATTCTCACCCATGCCAACCAGATAACAGCGCACCAGAGATAACACCCTCACCCATGCCACCCAGATAACAGCGCACCAGAGATAACAACCTCACCCATGCCACCCAGATAACAGCGCACCAGAGATAACACCCTCACCCATGCCACCCAGATAACAGCGCACCAGAGATAACACCCTCACCCATGCCACCCAGATAACAGCGCACCAGAGACAAAACCCTCACCCATGCCACCCAGATAACAGCGTACCAGAGATAACACCCTCACCCATGCCACCCAGATAACAGCGCACCAGGGATAACACCCTCACCCATGCCAACCAGATAACAGCGCACCAGAGACAAAACCCTCACCCATGCCAACCAGACAACAGCGCACCAGAGATAACACCCTCATCCATGCCACCCAGATAACAGCGCACCAGAGATAACACCCTCACCCATGCCACCCAGATAACAGCGCACCAGAGATAACACCCTCACCCATGCCACCCAGATAACAGCACACCAGAGATAAGACCCTCACCCATGCCAACCAGATCACAGCGCACCAGAGATAACACCCTCACCCATGCCAACCAGATAACAGCGCACCAGAGATAACACCCTCACCCATGCCACCCAGATAACAGCGCACCAGAGACAAAACCCTCACCCATGCCACCCAGATAACAGCGTACCAGAGATAACACCCTCACCCATGCCACCCAGATAAAAGCACACTAGGGATAACACCCTCACCCATGCCAACCATATAACAGCGTACCAGAGATAACACCCTCACCCATGCCACCCAGATAACTGCACACCAGAGACAAAACCCTCACCCATGCCACCCAGATAACAGCACACCAGAGATAACACCCTCACCCATGCCACCCAGATAACAGCGCACCTGAGATAATACCCTCACCCATGCCACCCAGATAACAGCGCACCAGAGATAACACCCTTACCCTTGCCACCCAGATAACAGCGCACCAGAGATAAGACCCTCACCCATGCCACCCAGATAACAGCGCACCTGAGATAATACCCTCACCCATGCCACCCAGATAACAGCGCACCAGAGATAACACCCTTACCCTTGCCACCCAGATAACAGCGCACCAGAGATAAGACCCTGACCCATGCCACCCAGATAACAGCGCACCTGAGATAACACCCTCACCCATGCCACCCAGATAACAGCGCACCTGAGATAATACCCTCACCCATGCCACCCAGATAACAGCGCACCAGAGATAACACCCTCACCCATGCCACCCAGATAACAGCGCACCAGAGATAAGACCCTCACCCATGCCACCCAGATAACAGCGCACCTGAGATAATACCCTCACCCATGCCACCCAGATAACAGCGCACCAGAGATAACACCCTCACCCATGCCACCCAGATAACAGCGCACCAGAGATAACAACCTCACCCATGCCACCCAGATAACAGCGCACCAGAGATAACACCCTCACCCATGCCACCCAGATAACAGCGCACCTGAGATAATACCCTCACCCATGCCACCCAGATAACAGCGCACCAGAGATAACACCCTTACCCTTGCCACCCAGATAACAGCGCACCAGAGATAAGACCCTCACCCATGCCACCCAGATAACAGCGCACCTGAGATAACACCCTTACCCTTGCCACCCAGATAACAGCGCACCAGAGATAAGACCCTCACCGATGCCACCCAGATAACAGCGCACCTGAGATAACACCCTCACCCATGCCACCCAGATAACAGCGCACCTGAGATAATACCCTCACCCATGCCACCCAGATAACAGCGCACCAGAGATAAGACCCTCACCCATGCCACCCAGATAACAGCGCACCAGAGATAAGACCCTCACCCATGCCACTTAGATAACAGCGCACCTGAGATAATACCCTCACCCATGCCACCCAGATAACAGCGCACCAGAGATAACACCCTCACCCATGCCACCCAGATAACAGCGCACCAGAGATAACAACCTCACCCATGCCACCCAGATAACAGCGCACCAGAGATAACACCCTCACCCATGCCAACCAGATAACAGCCCACCAGAGATAACACCCTCACCCATGCCAACCAGATAACAGCGCACCTGAGATAACACCCACACCCTTGCCAACCAGATAACAGTGCACCAGAGATAACACCCTCACCCATGCCACCCAGATCACAGCGCACCAGATATAACACCCTCACCCATGCCAACCAGATAACAGCGCACCAGAGATAACACCCTCACCCATGCCACCCAGATAACAGCGTACCAGAGATAACACCCTGACCCATGCCACCCAGATAACAGCGCACCAGAGACAAAACCCTCACCCATGCCACCCAGATAACAGCGCACCAGAGACAAAACCCTCACCCATGCCACCCAGATAACAGCGCACCTGAGATAATACCCTCACCCATGCCACCCAGATAACAGCGCACCAGAGATAACACCCTCACCCATGCCACCCAGATAACAGCGCACCAGAGATGATAACCTCACCCATGCCACCCAGATAACAGCGCACCAGAGATAACACCCTCATCCATGCCAACCAGATAACAGCGCACCTGAGATAACACCCACACCCTTGCCAACCATATAACAGCGTACCAGAGATAACACCCTCACCCATGCCACCCAGATAACATTGCACCAGAGACAAAACCCTCACCCATGCCACCCAGATAACAGCGCACCAGAGACAAAACCCTCACCCATGCCACCCAGATAACAGCGCACCTGAGATAATACCCTCACCCATGCCACCCAGATAACAGCGCACCAGAGATAACACCCTCACCCATGCCACCCAGATAACAGCGCACCAGAGATGATAACCTCACCCATGCCACCCAGATAACAGCGCACCAGAGATAACACCCTCATCCATGCCAACCAGATAACAGCGCACCTGAGATAACACCCACACCCTTGCCAACCAGATAAAAGCGCACCAGAGATAACACCCTCACCCATGCCACCCAGATAACAGCGCACCAGAGATAACACCCTCACCCATGCCAACCAGATAACAGCACACCAGAGATAAGACCCTCACCCATGCCAACCAGATCACAGCGCACCAGAGATAACACCCTCACCCATGCCAACCAGATAACAGCGCACCAGAGATAACACCCTCACCCATGCCACCCAGATAACAGCGTACCAGAGATAACACCCTCACCCATGCCACCCAGATAACAGCGCACCAGAGACAAAACCCTCACCAATGCCACCCAGATAACAGCGTACCAGAGATAACACCCTCACCCATGCCACCCAGATAAAAGCACACCAGAGATAACACCCTCACCCATGCCACCCAGATAACAGCGCACCAGAGATAAGACCCTCACCCATGCCACCCAGATAACAGTGCCCCAGAGATAAGACCCTCACCCATGCCACCCAGATAACAGCGCACCAGAGATAACACCCTCACCCATGCCACCCAGATAACAGCGCACCAGAGATAACAACCTCACCCATGCCACCCAGATAAAAGCACACTAGGGATAACACCCTCACCCATGCCAACCATATAACAGCGTACCAGAGATAACACCCTCACCCATGCCAACCAGATAACAGCGCACCAGAGATAACACCCTCACCCATGCCAACCAGATAACAGCGTACCAGAGATAACACCCTCACCCATGCCACCCAGATAACAGCGCATCAGAGACAAAACCCTCACCCATGCCACCCAGATAACAGCGCACCAGAGATAAGACCCTCACCCATGCCACCCAGATAACAGCGCACCTGAGATAATACCCTCACCCATGCCACCCAGATAACAGCGCACCAGAGATAACACCCTCACCCATGCCACACAGATAACAGCGCACAGCGCACCAGAGATAAGACCCTCACCCATGCCAACCAGATCACAGCGCACCACCTCACCCATGCCAACCAGATAACAGTGCACAAGAGATAACACCCTCATCCATGCCACCCAGATAACAGCACACCAGAGATAACACCCTCACCCATGCCAACCAGATAACAGCGTACCACCTCACCCATGCCAACCAGATAACAGTGCACAAGAGATAACACCCTCATCCATGCCACCCAGATAACAGCACACCAGAGATAACACCCTCACCCATGCCAACCAGATCACAGCGCACCACCTCACCCATGCCAACCAGATAACAGTGCACAAGAGATAACACCCTCATCCATGCCACCCAGATAACAGCACACCAGAGATAACACCCTCACCCATGCCAACCAGATAACAGCACACCAGAGACAACACCCTCACCCATGCCAACCAGATAACAGCGCACCAGAGACAACACCCTCACCCATGCCAAACAGATAACAGCGCACCAGAGATATCACCCTCACCCATGCCAACCAGATAACAGTGCACCAGAGATAACACCCTCACCCATGCCAACCAGATAACAGCGCACCAGAGATAACAGTACCCTCACCCATGCCAGCCAGATAACAGCGCACCAGAGATAACACCCTTACCCTTGCCACCCGGATAACAGCGCACCAGAGATAACATTCTCACCCATGCCACCCAGATAACAGCGCACCAGAGATAAGACCCTCACCCATGCCACCCAGATAACAGCGCACCAGAGATATCACCCTCACCCATGCCAACCAGATAACAGTGCACCAGAGATAACACCCTCACCCATGCCACCCAGATAACAGTGCACCAGAGATAAGACCCTCACCCATGCCACCCAGATAACAGCGCACCAGAGATAACAGGACCCTCACCCATGCCAACCAGATAACAGCACACCAGAGATAACACCCTCACCCATGCCACCCAGATAACAGTGCATCAGAGATAACACCCTCACCCATGCCACCCAGATAACAGCGCACCAGAGATAACACCCTCACCCATGCCAACCAGATAACAGTGCACCAGAGATAAGACCCTCACCCATGCCACCCAGATAACAGCGCACCAGAGATAACACCCTCACCCATGCCAACTATATAACAGCGCACCAGAGATAACACCCTCACCCATGCCAGCCAGATAACAGCGCACCAGAGATAACACCCTCACCCATGCCAACCAGATAACAGCGCACCAGAGATAACACCCTCACCCATGCCAACCAGAAAACAGCACACCAGAGATAACACCCTCACCTATGCCAACCAGATATCAGTGCACCAGAGATAACACCCTCACCCATGCCACCCAGATAACAGTACACCAGTGATATCACCCTTACCCATGCCAACCATATAACAGCGCACCAGAGATAACACCCTCACCCATGCCAACCAGATAACAGCACACCAGAGATAACAGGACCCTCACCCATGCCAACCAGATAACAGCACACCAGAGATAACACCCTCACCCATGACACCCAGATAACAGTGCATCAGAGATAACACCCTCACCCATGCCACCCAGATAACAGCGCACCAGAGATAACACCCTCACCCATGCCAACCAGATAACAGCGCACCTGAGATAAGACCCTCACCCATGCCACCCAGATAACAGCGCACCAGAGATAACACTCTCACCCATGCCAACTATATAACAGCGCACCAGAGATAACACCCTCACCCATGCCAACCAGATAACAGCGCACCAGAGATAACACCCTCACCCATGCCAACCAGATAACAGCGCACCAGAGATAACACCCTCACCCATGCCACCCAGATAACAGCGCACCAGAGATATCACCCTCACCCATGCCAACCAGATCACAGCGCACCAGAGATAACACCCTCACCCATGCCAACCAGAAAACAGCGCACCAGAGATAACACCCTCACCTATGCCAACCAGAAATCAGTGCACCAGAGATAACACCCTCACCTATGCCAACCAGATATCAGTGCACCAGAGATAACACCCTCACCCATGCCACCCAGATAACAGTACACCAGTGATATCACCCTCACCCATGCCAACCATATAACAGCGCACCAGAGATAACACCCTCACCCATGCCAACCAGATAACAGTACACCAGTGATAACACCCTCACCCATGCCACCCAGATAACAGCGCACCAGAGATAACACCCTCACCCATGCCACCCAGATAACAGTACACCAGTGATATCACCCTCACCCTTGCCAACCATATAACAGCGCACCAGAGATAAGACCCTCACCCATGCCACCCAGATAACAGCGCACCAGAGATAACACCCTCACCCATGCCAACCAGATAACAGCGCACCAGAAATAACACCCTCACCCATGCCAACCATATAACAGCACACCAGAGATAACACCCTCACCCATGCCACCCAGATAACAGTACACCAGTGATATCACCCTCACCCATGCCAACCATATAACAGCGCACCAGATATAAGACCCTCACCCATGCCACCCAGATAACAGCACACCAGAGATAACACCCTCACCCATGCCACCCAGATAACAGCGCACCAGAGATAACACCCTCACCCATGCCACCCAGATAACAGCGCACCTGAGATAATACCCTCACCCAAGCCACCCAGATAACAGCGCACCAGAGATAAGACCCTCACCCATGCCACCCAGATAACAGCGCACCAGAGATAAGACCCTCACCCATGCCACCCAGATAACAGCGCACCTGAGATAATACCCTCACCCATGCCACCCAGATAACAGCGCACCAGAGATAACACCCTCACCCATGCCACCCAGATAACAGCGCACCAGAGATAACAACCTCACCCATGCCACCCAGATAACAGCGCACCAGAGATAACACCCTCACCCATGCCACCCAGATAACAGCGCACCTGAGATAATACCCTCACCCTTGCCACCCAGATAACAGCGCACCAGAGATAACACCCTTACCCTTGCCAACCAGATCACAGCGCACCAGAGATAACACCCTCACCCATGCCAACCAGAAAACAGCGCACCAGAGATAACACCCTCACCTATGCCAACCAGAAATCAGTGCACCAGAGATAACACCCTCACCTATGCCAACCAGATATCAGTGCACCAGAGATAACACCCTCACCCATGCCACCCAGATAACAGTACACCAGTGATATCACCCTCACCTATGCCAACCATATAACAGCGCACCAGAGATAACACCCTCACCCATGCCAACCAGATAACAGCACACCAGAGATAACACCCTTACCCTTGCCACCCAGATAACAGCGCACCAGAGATAAGACCCTCACCCATGCCACCCAGATAACAGCGCACCTGAGATAACACCCTTACCCTTGCCACCCAGATAACAGCGCACCAGAGATAAGACCCTCACCGATGCCACCCAGATAACAGCGCACCTGAGATAACACCCTCACCCATGCCACCCAGATAACAGCGCACCTGAGATAATACCCTCACCCATGCCACCCAGATAACAGCGCACCAGAGATAAGACCCTCACCCATGCCACCCAGATAACAGCGCACCTGAGATAACACCCTCACCCATGCCACCCAGATAACAGCGCACCTGAGATAATACCCTCACCCATGCCACCCAGATAACAGCGCACCAGAGATAAGACCCTCACCCATGCCACCCAGATAACAGCGCACCAGAGATAAGACCCTCACCCATGCCACTTAGATAACAGCGCACCTGAGATAATACCCTCACCCATGCCACCCAGATAACAGCGCACCAGAGATAACACCCTCACCCATGCCACCCAGATAACAGCGCACCAGAGATAACAACCTCACCCATGCCACCCAGATAACAGCGCACCAGAGATAACACCCTCACCCATGCCAACCAGATAACAGCCCACCAGAGATAACACCCTCACCCATGCCAACCAGATAACAGCGCACCTGAGATAACACCCACACCCTTGCCAACCAGATAACAGCGCACCAGAGATAACACCCTCACCCATGCCACCCAGATCACAGCGCACCAGATATAACACCCTCACCCATGCCAACCAGATAACAGCGCACCAGAGATAACACCCTCACCCATGCCACCCAGATAACAGCGTACCAGAGATAACACCCTGACCCATGCCACCCAGATAACAGCGCACCAGAGACAAAACCCTCACCCATGCCACCCAGATAACAGCGCACCAGAGACAAAACCCTCACCCATGCCACCCAGATAACAGCGCACCTGAGATAATACCCTCACCCATGCCACCCAGATAACAGCGCACCAGAGATAACACCCTCACCCATGCCACCCAGATAACAGCGCACCAGAGATGATAACCTCACCCATGCCACCCAGATAACAGCGCACCAGAGATAACACCCTCATCCATGCCAACCAGATAACAGCGCACCTGAGATAACACCCACACCCTTGCCAACCATATAACAGCGTACCAGAGATAACACCCTCACCCATGCCACCCAGATAACATTGCACCAGAGACAAAACCCTCACCCATGCCACCCAGATAACAGCGCACCAGAGACAAAACCCTCACCCATGCCACCCAGATAACAGCGCACCTGAGATAATACCCTCACCCATGCCACCCAGATAACAGCGCACCAGAGATAACACCCTCACCCATGCCACCCAGATAACAGCGCACCAGAGATGATAACCTCACCCATGCCACCCAGATAACAGCGCACCAGAGATAACACCCTCATCCATGCCAACCAGATAACAGCGCACCTGAGATAACACCCACACCCTTGCCAACCAGATAAAAGCGCACCAGAGATAACACCCTCACCCATGCCACCCAGATAACAGCGCACCAGAGATAACACCCTCACCCATGCCAACCAGATAACAGCACACCAGAGATAAGACCCTCACCCATGCCAACCAGATCACAGCGCACCAGAGATAACACCCTCACCCATGCCAACCAGATAACAGCGCACCAGAGATAACACCCTCACCCATGCCACCCAGATAACAGCGTACCAGAGATAACACCCTCACCCATGCCACCCAGATAACAACGCACCAGAGACAAAACCCTCACCAATGCCACCCAGATAACAGCGTACCAGAGATAACACCCTCACCCATGCCACCCAGATAAAAGCACACCAGAGATAACACCCTCACCCATGCCACCCAGATAACAGCGCACCAGAGATAAGACCCTCACCCATGCCACCCAGATAACAGCGCACCAGAGATAAGACCCTCACCCATGCCACCCAGATAACAGCGCACCAGAGATAACACCCTCACCCATGCCACCCAGATAACAGCGCACCAGAGATAACAACCTCACCCATGCCACCCAGATAAAAGCACACTAGGGATAACACCCTCACCCATGCCAACCATATAACAGCGTACCAGAGATAACACCCTCACCCATGCCAACCAGATAACAGCGCACCAGAGATAACACCCTCACCCATGCCAACCAGATAACAGCGTACCAGAGATAACACCCTCACCCATGCCACCCAGATAACAGCGCATCAGAGACAAAACCCTCACCCATGCCACCCAGATAACAGCGCACCAGAGATAAGACCCTCACCCATGCCACCCAGATAACAGCGCACCTGAGATAATACCCTCACCCATGCCACCCAGATAACAGCGCACCAGAGATAACACCCTCACCCATGCCACACAGATAACAGCGCACAGCGCACCAGAGATAAGACCCTCACCCATGCCAACCAGATCACAGCGCACCACCTCACCCATGCCAACCAGAAAACAGTGCACAAGAGATAACACCCTCATCCATGCCACCCAGATAACAGCACACCAGAGATAACACCCTCACCCATGCCAACCAGATAACAGCGTACCACCTCACCCATGCCAACCAGATAACAGTGCACAAGAGATAACACCCTCATCCATGCCACCCAGATAACAGCACACCAGAGATAACACCCTCACCCATGCCAACCAGATCACAGCGCACCACCTCACCCATGCCAACCAGATAACAGTGCACAAGAGATAACAC
The DNA here is from genome assembly GCF_028390025.1 of Pseudophryne corroboree. NCBI lineage: Eukaryota > Metazoa > Chordata > Amphibia > Anura > Myobatrachidae > Pseudophryne > Pseudophryne corroboree. The sequence continues at coordinate 7,007,547 of NC_086448.1, forward strand.
CCTCATCCATGCCACCCAGATAACAGCACACCAGAGATAACACCCTCACCCATGCCAACCAGATAACAGCACACCAGAGACAACACCCTCACCCATGCCAACCAGATAACAGCGCACCAGAGACAACACCCTCACCCATGCCAAACAGATAACAGCGCACCAGAGATATCACCCTCACCCATGCCAACCAGATAACAGTGCACCAGAGATAACACCCTCACCCATGCCAACCAGATAACAGCGCACCAGAGATAACACCCTCACCCATGCCAACCAGATAACAGCGCACCAGAGATAACAGTACCCTCACCCATGCCAGCCAGATAACAGCGCACCAGAGATAACACCCTTACCCTTGCCACCCGGATAACAGCGCACCAGAGATAACATTCTCACCCATGCCACCCAGATAACAGCGCACCAGAGATAAGACCCTCACCCATGCCACCCAGATAACAGCGCACCAGAGATATCACCCTCACCCATGCCAACCAGATAACAGTGCACCAGAGATAACACCCTCACCCATGCCACCCAGATAACATTGCACCAGAGATAAGACCCTCACCCATGCCACCCAGATAACAGCGCACCAGAGATAACAGGACCCTCACCCATGCCAACCAGATAACAGCACACCAGAGATAACACCCTCACCCATGCCACCCAGATAACAGTGCATCAGAGATAACACCCTCACCCATGCCACCCAGATAACAGCGCACCAGAGATAACACCCTCACCCATGCCAACCAGATAACAGTGCACCAGAGATAAGACCCTCACCCATGCCACCCAGATAACAGCGCACCAGAGATAACACCCTCACCCATGCCAACTATATAACAGCGCACCAGAGATAACACCCTCACCCATGCCAGCCAGATAACAGCGCACCAGAGATAACACCCTCACCCATGCCAACCAGATAACAGCGCACCAGAGATAACACCCTCACCCATGCCAACCAGAAAACAGCAAACCAGAGATAACACCCTCACCTATGCCAACCAGATATCAGTGCACCAGAGATAACACCCTCACCCATGCCACCCAGATAACAGTACACCAGTGATATCACCCTTACCCATGCCAACCATATAACAGCGCACCAGAGATAACACCCTCACCCATGCCAACCAGATAACAGCACACCAGAGATAACAGGACCCTCACCCATGCCAACCAGATAACAGCACACCAGAGATAACACCCTCACCCATGACACCCAGATAACAGTGCATCAGAGATAACACCCTCACCCATGCCACCCAGATAACAGCGCACCAGAGATAACACCCTCACCCATGCCACCCAGATAACAGCGCACCAGAGATAACACCCTCACCCATGCCAACTATATAACAGCGCACCAGAGATAACACCCTCACCCATGCCAACCAGATAACAGCGCACCAGAGATAACACCCTCACCCATGCCAACCAGATAACAGCGCACCAGAGATAACACCCTCACCCATGCCACCCAGATAACAGCGCACCAGAGATATCACCCTCACCCATGCCAACCAGATCACAGCGCACCAGAGATAACACCCTCACCCATGCCAACCAGAAAACAGCGCACCAGAGATAACACCCTCACCTATGCCAACCAGAAATCAGTGCACCAGAGATAACACCCTCACCTATGCCAACCAGATATCAGTGCACCAGAGATAACACCCTCACCCATGCCACCCAGATAACAGTACACCAGTGATATCACCCTCACCTATGCCAACCATATAACAGCGCACCAGAGATAACACCCTCACCCATGCCAACCAGATAACAGCACACCAGAGATAACACCCTCACCCATGCCACCCAGATAACAGCGCACCAGAGATAACACCCTCACCCATGCCACCCAGATAACAGTACACCAGTGATATCACCCTCACCCTTGCCAACCATATAACAGCGCACCAGAGATAAGACCCTCACCCATGCCACCCAGATAACAGCGCACCAGAGATAACACCCTCACCCATGCCAACCAGATAACAGCGCACCAGAAATAACACCCTCACCCATGCCAACCATATAACAGCACACCAGAGATAACACCCTCACCCATGCCACCCAGATAACAGTACACCAGTGATATCACCCTCACCCATGCCAACCATATAACAGCGCACCAGATATAAGACCCTCACCCATGCCACCCAGATAACAGCACACCAGAGATAACACCCTCACCCATGCCACCCAGATAACAGCGCACCAGAGATAACACCCTCACCCATGCCAACCAGATAACAGCGCACCAGAGATAACACCCTCACCCATGCCAACCAGATAACAGTGCACCAGAGATAACACCCTCACCCATGACAACCAGATAACAGCGCACCGGAGATAACACCCTCACCCATGCCACCCAGATAACAGCGCACCAGGGATAACACCATCACCCATGCCACCCAGATAACAGCGCACCAGAGATAACACCCTCACCCATGCCACCCAGATAACAGCGCACCAGAGATAACAGGACCCTCACCCATGCCAACCAGATAACAGCACACCAGAGATAACACCCTCACCCATGCCAACCAGATAACAGCGCACCTGAGATAAGACCCTCACCCATGCCACCCAGATAACAGCGCACCAGAGATAACACCCTCACCCATGCCAACCAGATAACAGCGCACCTGAGATAAGACCCTCACCCATGCCACCCAGATAACAGCGCATCAGAGATAACACCCTCACCCATGCCAACCAGATATCAGTGCACCAGAGATAACACCCTCACCCATGCCACCCAGATAACAGTACACCAGTGATATCACCCTCACCCATGCCAACCATATAACAGCGCACCAGAGATAACACCCTCACCCATGCCAACCAGATAACAGCACACCAGAGATAACACCCTCACCCATGCCACCCAGATAACAGCGCACCAGTGATAACACCCTCACCCATGCCAACCAGATAACAGCGCACCTGAGATAATACCCTCACCCATGCCACCCAGATAACAGTACACCAGTGATATCACCCTCACCCTTGCCAACCATATAACAGCGCACCAGAGATAAGACCCTCACCCATGCCACCCAGATAACAGCGCACCAGAGATAACACCCTCACCCATGTCAACCAGATAACAGGGCACCAGAGATAACACCCTCACCCATGCCAACCATATAACAGCACACCAGAGATAACACCCTCACCTATGCCAACCAGATATCAGTGCACCAGAGATAACACCCTCACCCATGCCACCCAGATAACAGTACACCAGTGATATCACCCTTACCCATGCCAACCATATAACAGCGCACCAGAGATAACACCCTCACCCATGCCAACCAGATAACAGCACACCAGAGATAACAGGACCCTCACCCATGCCAACCAGATAACAGCACACCAGAGATAACACCCTCACCCATGCCACCCAGATAACAGTGCATCAGAGATAACACCCTCACCCATGCCACCCAGATAACAGCGCACCAGAGATAACACCCTCACCCATGCCAACCAGATAACAGCGCACCTGAGATAAGACCCTCACCCATGCCACCCAGATAACAGCGCACCAGAGATAACACCCTCACCCATGCCAACTATATAACAGCGCACCAGAGATAACACCCTCACCCATGCCAACCAGATAACAGCGCACCAGAGATAACACCCTCACCCATGCCAACCAGATAACAGCGCACCAGAGATAACACCCTCACCCATGCCACCCAGATAACAGCGCACCAGAGATATCACCCTCACCCATGCCAACCAGATCACAGCGCACCAGAGATAACACCCTCACCCATGCCAACCAGAAAACAGCGCACCAGAGATAACACCCTCACCTATGCCAACCAGATATCAGTGCACCAGAGATAACACCCTCACCTATGCCAACCAGATATCAGTGCACCAGAGATAACACCCTCACCCATGCCACCCAGATAACAGTACACCAGTGATATCACCCTCACCCATGCCAACCATATAACAGCGCACCAGAGATAACACCCTCACCCATGCCAACCAGATAACAGCACACCAGAGATAACACCCTCACCAATGCCACCCAGATAACAGCGCACCAGAGATAACACCCTCACCCATGCCACCCAGATAACAGTACACCAGTGATATCACCCTCACCCTTGCCAACCATATAACAGCGCACCAGAGATAAGACCCTCACCCATGCCACCCAGATAACAGCGCACCAGAGATAACACCCTCACCCATGCCAACCAGATAACAGCGCACCAGAGATAACACCCTCACCCATGCCAACCAGATAACAGTGCACCAGAGATAACACCCTCACCCATGACAACCAGATAACAGCGCACCGGAGATAACACCCTCACCCATGCCACCCAGATAACAGCGCACCAGGGATAACACCATCACCCATGCCACCCAGATAACAGCGCACCAGAGATAACACCCTCACCCATGCCACCCAGATAACAGCGCACCAGAGATAACAGGACCCTCACCCATGCCAACCAGATAACAGCACACCAGAGATAACACCCTCACCCATGCCACCCAGATAACAGCGCACCAGAGATAACACCCTCACCCATGCCAACCAGATAACAGCGCACCTGAGATAAGACCCTCACCCATGCCAACCAGATCACAGCGCACCAGAGATAACACCCTCACCCATGCCAACCAGAAAACAGCGCACCAGAGATAACACCCTCACCTATGCCAACCAGATATCAGTGCACCAGAGATAACACCCTCACCTATGCCAACCAGATATCAGTGCACCAGAGATAACACCCTCACCCATGCCACCCAGATAACAGTACACCAGTGATATCACCCTCACCCATGCCAACCATATAACAGCGCACCAGAGATAACACCCTCACCCATGCCACCCAGATAACAGCGCACCAGAGATAACACCCTCACCCATGCCACCCAGATAACAGTACACCAGTGATATCACCCTCACCCTTGCCAACCATATAACAGCGCACCAGAGATAAGACCCTCACCCATGCCACCCAGATAACAGCGCACCAGAGATAACACCCTCACCCATGCCAACCAGATAACAGCGCACCAGAGATAACACCCTCACCCATGCCAACCATATAACAGCACACCAGAGATAACACCCTCACCCATGCCACCCAGATAACAGTACACCAGTGATATCACCCTCACCCATGCCAACCATATAACAGCGCACCAGATATAAGACCCTCACCCATGCCACCCAGATAACAGCACACCAGAGATAACACCCTCACCCATGCCACCCAGATAACAGCGCACCAGAGATAACACCCTCACCCATGCCAACCAGATAACAGCGCACCAGAGATAACACCCTCACCCATGCCAACCAGATAACAGTGCACCAGAGATAACACCCTCACCCATGACAACCAGATAACAGCGCACCGGAGATAACACCCTCACCCATGCCACCCAGATAACAGCGCACCAGGGATAACACCATCACCCATGCCACCCAGATAACAGCGCACCAGAGATAACACCCTCACCCATGCCACCCAGATAACAGCGCACCAGAGATAACAGGACCCTCACCCATGCCAACCAGATAACAGCACACCAGAGATAACACCCTCACCCATGCCACCCAGATAACAGCGCACCAGAGATAACACCCTCACCCATGCCAACCAGATAACAGCGCACCTGAGATAAGACCCTCACCCATGCCACCCAGATAACAGCGCACCAGAGATAACACCCTCACCCATGCCAACCAGATATCAGTGCACCAGAGATAACACCCTCACCCATGCCACCCAGATAACAGTACACCAGTGATATCACCCTCACCCATGCCAACCATATAACAGCGCACCAGAGATAACACCCTCACCCATGCCAACCAGATAACAGCACACCAGAGATAACACCCTCACCCATGCCACCCAGATAACAGCGCACCAGTGATAACACCCTCACCCATGCCAACCAGATAACAGCGCACCTGAGATAATACCCTCACCCATGCCACCCAGATAACAGTGCACCAGAGATAACACCCTCACCCATGCCACCCAGATAACAGCGCACCAGTGATAACACCCTCACCCATGCCAACCAGATAACAGCGCACCTGAGATAATACCCTCACCCATGCCAACCATATAACAGCACACCAGAGATAACACCCTCACCCATGCCACCCAGATAACAGCGTACCAGAGATAACACCCTCACCCATGCCACCCAGATAACAGTGCACCAGTGATATCACCCTCACCCATGCTAACCATATAACAGCGCACCAGATATAACACCCTCACCCATGCCACCCAGATAACAGCGCACCAGATATAACACCCTCACCCATGCCACCCAGATAACAGCACACCAGAGATAACAGGCCCCTCACCCATGCCAACCAGATAACTGCGCACCAGAGAGAACACCCTCACCCATGCCAACCAGATAACAGCGCACCAGAGATAACACCCTCACCCATGCCAACCATATAACAGCACACCAGAGATATCACCCTCACCCATGCCAACCATATAACAGCGCACCAGGGATAACACCCTCACCCATGCCAACCAGATCACAGCGCACCAGAGATATCACCCTCACCCATGCCAACCAGATAATAGCACACCAGAGATATCACCCATGCCAACCATATAACAGCGCACCAGAGATAACACCTTCACCCATACCAACCAGATAACAGCGTACCAGAGATAACACCCTCACCCATGCAACCCAGATCATAGCACACCAGGGATATCACCCTCACCCATGCCAACCAGATCACAGCGCAGAATCCAATGGTGATCTGATGCTGAATCTTCGGGCACGGGACACGGATCTGCGACGCCAGGAGTAGGCTTCTGTCACCGTCATACACTTCCTGCGGCATTAGCATATTTTCGCTCTGGGAATGCTATTAGCGTCCATCTTTGAATGTCCCCCATAAGAACACAGGGCAGACGAGTACTAACATGTGTATGAATCATATACTGTAACTCCTAGTGCTGCGCTGCCGCATCTCCTGGCGTAACCCCGGCGAGCGCACTACTACTGGACGCACACAGCGTATATGCACATGGTCAGCAACGTTACATCTGTGACATGTAATCCAGCAAGTGCCCTATGTGTGCAGAACATTGTGCCAGCCATTACTGTACCCTCTAGTAGCTACAGGGGCATTATACACTGACCTAGACCTGGAGGATGGGAGGATATATACGATGGGTCATTCCACTAATGAGCCCCAAACTGACCATTCTCCCAACTAACATAGCAAGCCTGGACGCACACGCATGTGACATACGTGTCTGATATCCGAGTCTTCCTGTGTATGTAGCGCTGTGACGAGGAATTCCCTCATATTGCAGGGAGATGTATCATAGCTGGGAGAGAGATAAAGTACCAATCAATCAGCTGTGCACTGTCAGTTTAGAGGCCGTATTTAAATGATAACAATTACAGAATAAGCTGATTGGTTGACACTTTATCTCTCTCCAATCTTCGATGCATTTCCCCCTGTCTCCGTATCTCTGTCCCGGTAGTTTCTGACAACGATTCCCTGGAGAGGATTCAATGATCCCGTGTAAGACGCGATCTCCTGGTGACATCAGCGTCCACTTCATCCGACATCCCTCCAGTAACCCAGCAACGTGTGTACATGTATATAGATATATATATATGTGTGTGTTATATCAGACAGCGTGTGTTTATATATATATTTATATATTATATTAGATAGTGTGTGTGTGTATATATATATATATATATATATATATATAGTTATGAGGATTTCTGCAACACGTCTGTGTACCCACCTGCTCGGAGCTGTCGTCTGGGGGTCTCTCTTCTCTTCCTGTAGCCGGCAGCCTCCTGAAAAAGGTGTAGATAATGTAGACCAACAGAGAGTAGAAGGCGTACATGCTGGGAGCAGTAGTCCTCTACCAGGAAAGCGCTATAATTAGCTGTGACTGGGAGGTGAATGTAGAGCAGGAGCGAGCATCTCACACACCGTTCCCAGAAACTGCCGCAGCCACGGCCAAATAATGGAGGAGACAGACGGCTGAATGTGATTATCACTGAGCCAATCAGTCCCACATCAGGGGGCCCTTCTCACTACACCATGGGGGTGGTCAACCACATCTAATACTGCATTATACCCAATGTGTGTGTCAGCCCAGTCCCCCTCCCTCTACTAACCCAGCATCCTCCCTGTATCTCCCCCTCCCTCTACTAACCCAGCATCCTCCCTGTATCTCCCCCTCCCTCTACTAACCCAGCATCCTCCCTGTATCTCCCCCTCCCTCCACTAAACCAGCATCATCCCTGTATCTCCCCCTCCCTCTACTAACCCAGCTCCTCCCTGTATCTCCCTCTACTAACCCAGCATCCTCCCTGTATCTCCCCCTCCCTCTACTAACCCAGCATCCTCCCTGTATCTCCCTCTACTAACCCAGCATCCTCCCTGTATCTCCCCCTCCCTCTACTAACCCAGCATCCTCCCTGTATCTCCCTCTACTAACCCAGCATCCTCCCTGTATCTCCCCCTCCCTCTACTAACCCAGCATCCTCCCTGTATCTCCCCCTCCCTCTACTAACCCAGCATCCTCCCTGTATCTCCCCCTCCCTCTACTAACCCAGCATCCTCCCTGTATCTCCCCCTCCCTCTACTAACCCAGCATCCTCCCTGTATCTCCCCCTCCCTCTACTAACCCAGCATCCTCCCTGTATCTTCCCCTCCCTCTACTAACCCAGCATCCTCCCTGTATCTCCCCCTCCCTCTACTAACCCAGCATCCTCCCTGTATCTCCCCCTCCCTCTACTAACCCAGCATCCTCCCTGTATCTCCCCCTCCCTCTACTAACCCAGCATCCTCCCTGTATCTTCCCCTCCCTCTACTAACCCAGCATCCTCCCTGTATCTCCCCCTCCCTCTACTAACCCAGCATCCTCCCTGTATCTCCCCCTCCCTCTACTAACCCAGCATCCTCCCTGTATCTCCCCCTCCCTCTACTAACCCAGCATCCTCCCTGTATCTCCCCCTCCCTCTACTAACCCAGCATCCTCCCTGTATCTCCCTCTACTAACCCAGCATCCTCCCTGTATCTCCCCCTCCCTCTACTAACCCAGCATCCTCCCTGTATCTCCCTCTACTAACCCAGCATCCTCCCTGTATTTCCCCCTCCCTCTACTAACCCAGCATCCTCCATGTATCTCCCTCTACTAACCCAGCATCCTCCTTGTATCTCCCCCTCCCTCTACTAACCCAGCATCCTCCCTGTATCTCCCTCTACTAACCCAGCATCCTCCCTGTATTTCCCCCTCCCTCTACTAACCCAGCATCCTCCATGTATCTCCCTCTACTAACCCAGCATCCTCCTTGTATCTCCCCCTCCCTCTACTAACCCAGCATCCTCCCTGTATCTCCCTCTACTAACCCAGCATCCTCCCTGTATCTCCCTCTCCCTCTACTAACCCAGCATCCTCCCTGTATCTCCCCCTCCCTCTACTAACCCAGCATCCTCCCTGTATCTCCCTCTACTAACCCAGCATCCTCCCTGTATCTCCCCCTCCCTCTACTAACCCAGCATCCTCCCTGTATCTCCCCCTCCCTCTACTAACCCAGCATCCTCCCTGTATCTCCCCCTCCCTCTACTAACCCAGCATCCTCCCTGTATCTCCCACTCCCTCTACTAACCCAGCATCCTCCATGTATCTCCCTCTCCCTCTACTAACCCAGCATCCTCCCTGTATCTCTCCCTCCCTCTACTAACCCAGCATCCTCCCTGTATCTCACTCTACTAACCCAGCATCCTCCCTGTATCTCCCTCTACTAACCCAGCATCCTCCCTGTATCTCCCTCTACTAACCCAGCATCCTCCCTGTATCTCCCCCTCCCTCTACTAACCCAGCATCCTCCCTGTATCTCCCCCTCCCTCTACTAACCCAGCATCCTCCCTGTATCTCCCCCTCCCTCTACTAACCCAGCATCCTCCCTGTATCTCCCCCTCCCTCTACTAACCCAGCACCCTCCCTGTATCTCCCTCTACTAACCCAGCATCCTCCCTGTATATCCCCCTCCCTCTACTAACCCAGCATCCTCCATGTATCTCCCTCTACTAACCCAGCATCCTCCTTGTATCTCCCCCTCCCTCTACTAACCCAGCATCCTCCCTGTATCTCCCTCTCCCTCTACTAACCCAGCATCCTCCCTGTATCTCCCTCTCCCTCTACTAACCCAGCATCCTCCCTGTATCTCCCCCTCCCTCTACTAACCCAGCATCCTCCCTGTATCTCCCTCTACTAACCCAGCATCCTCCCTGTATCTCCTTCTACTAACCCAGCATCCTCCCTGTATCTCCCTCTACTAACCCAGCATCCTCCCTGTATCTCCCCCTCCCTCTACTAACCCAGCATCCTCCCTGTATTCTCCCTCTACTAACCCAGCATCCTCCCTGTATCTCCCTCTACTAACCCAGCATCCTCCCTGTATCTCCCTCTACTGACCCAGCATCCTCCCTGTATCTCCCTCTACTAACCCAGCATCCTCCCTGTATCTCCCTCTACTAACCCAGCATCCTCCCTGTATTTCCCTCTACTAAACCAGCATCATCCCTGTATCTCCCCCTCCCTCCACTAACCCAGCATCCTCCCTGTATCTCCCTCTACTAACCCAGCATCCTCCCTGTATCTCCCTCTACTAACCCAGCATCCTCCCTGTATCTCCCCCTCCCTCTACTAACCCAGCATCCTCCCTGTATCTCCCCCTCCCTCTACTAACCCAGCATCCTCCCTGTATCTCCCCCTCCCTCTACTAACCCAGCATCCTCCCTGTATCTTCCCCTCCCTCTACTAACCCAGCATCCTCCCTGTATCTCCCCCTCCCTTTACTAACCCAGCATCCTCCCTGTATCTCCCCCTCCCTCTACTAACCCAGCATCCTCCCTGTATCTCACTCTACTAACCCAGCATCCTCCCTGTATCTCCCTCTACTAACCCAGCATCCTCCCTGTATCTCCCTCTACTAACCCAGCATCCTCCCTGTATCTCCCTCTACTAACCCAGCATCCTCCCTGTATCTCCCTCTACTAACCCAGCATCCTTCCTGTATCTCCCTCTACTAACCCAGCATCCTCCCTGTATCTCCCCCTCCCTCTACTAACCCAGCATCCTCCCTGTATCTCCCCCTCCCTCTACTAACCCAGCATCCTCCCTGTATCTCCCCCTCCCTCTACTAACCCAGCATCCTCCCTGTATCTCCCTCTACTAACCCAGCATCCTCCCTGTATCTCCCCCTCCCTCTACTAACCCAGCATCCTTCCTGTATCTCCCCCTCCCTCTACTAACCCAGCATCCTCCCTGTATCTCCCCCTCCCTCTACTAACCCAGCATCCTCCCTGTATCTCCCACTCCCTCTACTAACCCAGCATCCTCCCTGTATCTCCCTCTCCCAACCCAGCATCCTCCCTGTATCTCTCCCTCCCTCTACTAACCCAGCATCCTCCCTGTATCTCACTCTACTAACCCAGCATCCTCCCTGTATCTCCCTCTACTAACCCAGCATCCTCCCTGTATCTCCCTCTACTAACCCAGCATCCTCCATGTATCTCCCTCTACTAACCCAGCATCCTCCTTGTATCTCCCCCTCCCTCTACTAACCCAGCATCCTCCCTGTATCTCCCTCTCCCTCTACTAACCCAGCATCCTCCCTGTATCTCCCTCTCCTTCTACTAACCCAGCATCCTCCCTGTATCTCCCCCTCCCTCTACTAACCCAGCATCCTCCCTGTATCTCCCTCTACTAACCCAGCATCCTCCCTGTATCTCCTTCTACTAACCCAGCATCCTCCCTGTATCTCCCTCTACTAACCCAGCATCCTCCCTGTATCTCCCCCTCCCTCTACTAACCCAGCATCCTCCCTGTATTCTCCCTCTACTAACCCAGCATCCTCCCTGTATCTCCCTCTACTAACCCAGCATCCTCCCTGTATCTCCCTCTACTGACCCAGCATCCTCCCTGTATCTCCCTCTACTAACCCAGCATCCTCCCTGTATCTCCCTCTACTAACCCAGCATCCTCCCTGTATCTCCCTCTACTAACCCAGCATCCTCCCTGTATTTCCCTCTACTAAACCAGCATCCTCCCTGTATCTCCCCCTCCCTCTACTAACCCAGCATCCTCCCTGTATCTCCCTCTACTAACCCAGCATCCTCCCTGTATCTCCCTCTACTAACCCAGCATCCTCCCTGTATCTCCTTCTACTAACCCAGCATCCTCCCTGTATCTCCCTCTACTAACCCAGCATCCTCCCTGTATCTCCCCCTCCCTCTACTAACCCAGCATCCTCCCTGTATTCTCCCTCTACTAACCCAGCATCCTCCCTGTATCTCCCTCTACTAACCCAGCATCCTCCCTGTATCTCCCTCTACTGACCCAGCATCCTCCCTGTATCTCCCTCCACTAACCCAGCATCCTCCCTGTATCTCCCTCTACTAACCCAGCATCCTCCCTGTATCTCCCTCTACTAACCCAGCATCCTCCCTGTATCTCCCCCTCCCTCTACTGACCCAGCATCCTCCCTGTATCTCCCCCTCCCTCTACTAACCCAGCATCCTCCCTGTATCTCCCCCTCCCTCTACTAACCCAGCATCCTCCCTGTATCTTCCCCTCCCTCTACTAACCCAGCATCCTCCCTGTATCTCCCCCTCCCTCTACTAACCCAGCATCCTCCCTGTATCTCCCCCTCCCTTTACTAACCCAGCATCCTCCCTGTATCTCCCCCTCCCTCTACTAACCCAGCATCCTCCCTGTATCTCCCTCTACTAACCCAGCATCCTCCCTGTATCTCCCTCTACTAACCCAGCATCCTCCCTGTATCTCCCTCTACTAACCCAGCATCCTCCCTGTATCTCCCTCTACTAACCCAGCATCCTCCCTGTATCTCCCTCTACTAACCCAGCATCCTTCCTGTATCTCCCTCTACTAACCCAGCATCCTCCCTGTATCTCCCCCTCCCTCTACTAACCCAGCATCCTCCCTGTATCTCCCCCTCCCTCTACTAACCCAGCATCCTCCCTGTATCTCCCTCTACTAACCCAGCATCCTCCCTGTATCTCCCCCTCCCTCTACTAACCCAGCGATCCTTCCTGTATCTCCCCCTCCCTCTACTAACCCAGCATCCTCCCTGTATCTCCCCCTCCCTCTACTAACCCAGCATCCTCCCTGTATCTCTCCCTCCCTCTACTAACCCAGCATCCTCCCTGTATCTCCCTCTACTAACCCAGCATCCTCCCTGTATCTCCCCCTCCCTCTACTAACCCAGCATCCTCCCTGTATCTCCCTCTACTAACCCAGCATCCTCCCTGTATCTCCCTCTCCCTCTACTAACCCAGCATCCTCCCTGTATCTCTCCCTCCCTCTACTAACCCAGCATCCTCCCTGTATCTCACTCTACTAACCCAGCATCCTCCCTGTATCTCCCTCTACTAACCCAGCATCCTCCCTGTATCTCCCTCTACTAACCCAGCATCCTCCCTGTATCTCCCCCTCCCTCTACTAACCCAGCATCCTCCCTGTATCTCCCCCTCCCTCTACTAACCCAGCATCCTCCCTGTATCTCCCCCTCCCTCTACTAACCCAGCATCCTCCCTGTATCTCCCCCTCCCTCTACTAACCCAGCATCCTCCCTGTATCTCCCCCTCCCTCTACTAACCCAGCATCCTCCCTGTATCTCCCTCTACTAACCCAGCATCCTCCCTGTATATCCCCCTCCCTCTACTAACCCAGCATCCTCCATGTATCTCCCTCTACTAACCCAGCATCCTCCTTGTATCTCCCCCTCCCTCTACTAACCCAGCATCCTCCCTGTATCTCCCTCTCCCTCTACTAACCCAGCATCCTCCCTGTATCTCCCTCTCCCTCTACTAACCCAGCATCCTCCCTGTATCTCCCCCTCCCTCTACTAACCCAGCATCCTCCCTGTATCTCCCTCTACTAACCCAGCATCCTCCCTGTATCTCCTTCTACTAACCCAGCATCCTCCCTGTATCTCCCTCTACTAACCCAGCATCCTCCCTGTATCTCCCCCTCCCTCTACTAACCCAGCATCCTCCCTGTATTCTCCCTCTACTAACCCAGCATCCTCCCTGTATCTCCCTCTACTAACCCAGCATCCTCCCTGTATCTCCCTCTACTGACCCAGCATCCTCCCTGTATCTCCCTCTACTAACCCAGCATCCTCCCTGTATCTCCCTCTACTAACCCAGCATCCTCCCTGTATTTCCCTCTACTAAACCAGCATCATCCCTGTATCTCCCCCTCCCTCTACTAACCCAGCATCCTCCCTGTATCTCCCTCTACTAACCCAGCATCCTCCCTGTATCTCCCTCTACTAACCCAGCATCCTCCCTGTATCTCCCCCTCCCTCTACTAACCCAGCATCCTCCCTGTATCTCCCCCTCCCTCTACTAACCCAGCATCCTCCCTGTATCTCCCCCTCCCTCTACTAACCCAGCATCTTCCCTGTATCTTCCCCTCCCTCTACTAACCCAGCATCCTCCCTGTATCTCCCCCTCCCTCTACTAACCCAGCATCCTCCCTGTATCTCCCCCTCCCTTTACTAACCCAGCATCCTCCCTGTATCTCCCCCTCCCTCTACTAACCCAGCATCCTCCCTGTATCTCACTCTACTAACCCAGCATCCTCCCTGTATCTCCCTCTACTAACCCAGCATCCTCCCTGTATCTCCCTCTACTAACCCAGCATCCTCCCTGTATTTCCCTCTACTAAACCAGCATCATCCCTGTATCTCCCCCTCCCTCTACTAACCCAGCATCCTCCCTGTATCTCCCTCTGCTAACCCAGCATCCTCCCTGTATCTCCCTCTACTAACCCAGCATCCTCCCTGTATCTCCCCCTCCCTCTACTAACCCAGCATCCTCCCTGTATCTCCCCCTCCCTCTACTAACCCAGCATCCTCCCTGTATCTCCCCCTCCCTCTACTAACCCAGCATCTTCCCTGTATCTTCCCCTCCCTCTACTAACCCAGCATCCTCCCTGTATCTCCCCCTCCCTCTACTAACCCAGCATCCTCCCTGTATCTCCCCCTCCCTTTACTAACCCAGCATCCTCCCTGTATCTCCCCCTCCCTCTACTAACCCAGCATCCTCCCTGTATCTCACTCTACTAACCCAGCATCCTCCCTGTATCTCCCTCTACTAACCCAGCATCCTCCCTGTATCTCCCTCTACTAACCCAGCATCCTCCCTGTATCTCCCTCTACTAACCCAGCATCCTCCCTGTATCTCCCCCTCCCTCTACTAACCCAGCATCCTCCCTGTATCTCCCCCTCCCTCTACTAACCCAGCATCCTCCCTGTATCTCCCCCTCCCTCTACTAACCCAGCATCCTCCCTGTATCTCCCCCTCCCTCTACTAACCCAGCATCCTCCCTGTATCTCCCTCTACTAACCCAGCATCCTCCCTGTATCTCCCCCTCCCTCTACTAACCCAGCATCCTCCCTGTATCTCCCTCTACTAACCCAGCATCCTCCCTGTATTTCCCCCTCCCTCTACTAACCCAGCATCCTCCATGTATCTCCCTCTACTAACCCAGCATCCTCCTTGTATCTCCCCTTCCCTCTACTAACCCAGCATCCTCCCTGTATCTACCTCTACTAACCCAGCATCCTCCCTGTACCTCCCTCTCCCTCTACTAACCCCAGCATCCACCCTGTATCTCCCCCTCCCTCTACTAACCCAGCATCCTCCCTGTATCTCCCTCTACTAACCCAGCATCCTCCCTGTATCTCCCCCTCCCTCTACTAACCCAGCATCCTCCCTGTATCTCCCCCTCCCTCTACTAACCCAGCATCCTCCCTGTATCTCCCCCTCCCTCTACTAACCCAGCATCCTCCCTGTATCTCCCCCTCCCTCTACTAACCCAGCATCCTCCCTGTATCTCCCCCTCCCTCTACTAACCCAGCATCCTCCCTGTATCTCCCCCTCCCTCTACTAACCCAGCATCCTCCCTGTATCTCACTCTACTAACCCAGCATCCTCCCTGTATCTCCCTCTACTAACCCAGCATCCTCCCTGTATCTCCCTCTACTAACCCAGCATCCTCCCTGTATCTCCCTCTACTAACCCAGCATCCTCCCTGTATCTCCCCCTCCCTCTACTAACCCAGCATCCTCCCTGTATCTCCCCCTCCCTCTACTAACCCAGCATCCTCCCTGTATCTCCCCCTCCCTCTACTAACCCAGCATCCTCCCTGTATCTCCCTCTACTAACCCAGCATCCTCCCTGTATCTCCCCCTCCCTCTACTAACCCAGAATCCTCCCTGTATCTCCCTCTACTAACCCAGCATCCTCCCTGTATATCCCCCTCCCTCTACTAACCCAGCATCCTCCATGTATCTCCCTCTACTAACCCAGCATCCTCCTTGTATCTCCCCCTCCCTCTACTAACCCAGCATCCTCCTTGTATCTCCCCCTCCCTCTACTAACCCAGCATCCTCCCTGTATCTCCCTCTACTAACCCAGCATCCTCCCTGTATCTCCCTCTCCCTCTACTAACCCAGCATCCTCCCTGTATCTCCCTCTACTAACCCAGCATCCTCCCTGTATCTCCTTCTACTAACCCAGCATCCTCCCTGTATCTCCCTCTACTAACCCAGCATCCTCCCTGTATCTCCCTCTACTAACCCAGCATCCTCCCTGTATCTCCCCCTCCCTCTACTAACCCAGCATCCTCCCTGTATCTCCCTCTACTAACCCAGCATCCTCCCTGTATCTCCCTCTACTAACCCAGCAACCTCCCTGTATCTCCCTCTACTAACCCAGCATCCTCCCTGTATCTCCCTCTACTAACCCAGCATCCTCCCTGTATCTCCCTCTACTAACCCAGCATCCTCCCTCTATCTCCCCCTCCCTCTACTAACCCAGCATCCTCCCTGTATCTCCCTCTACTAACCCAGCATCATCCCTGTATCTCCCTCTACTAACCCAGCATCATCCCTGTATCTCCCTCTACTAACCCAGCATCCTCCCTGTATCTCCCTCTACTAACCCAGCATCCTCCCTGTATCTCCCTCTACTAACCCAGCATCATCCCTGTATCTCCCCCTCCCTCTTCTAACCCAACATCCTCCCTGTATCTTCCCCTCCCTCTACTAACCCAGCATCCTCCCTGTATCTCCCTCTACTAACCCAGCATCCTCCCTGTATCTCCCCCTCCCTCTACTAACCCAGCATCCTCCCTGTATCTCCCTCTACTAACCCAGCATCCTCCCTGTATCTCCCTCTATTAACCCAGCATCCTCCCTGTATCTCCCTCTACTGACCCAGCATCCTCCCTGTATCTCCCTCTATTAACCCAGCATCCTCCCTGTATCTCCCTCTACTAACCCAGCATCATCCCTGTATCTCCCTCTACTAACCCAGCATCCTCCCTGTATCTCCCTCTACTAACCCAGCATCCTCCCTGTATCTCCCTCTACTAACCCAGCATCCTCCCTGTATCTCCCTCTACTGACCCAGCATCCTCCCTGTATCTCCCTCTACTAACCCAGCATCCTCCCTGTATCTCCCCCTCCCTCTACTAACCCAGCATCCTCCCTGTATCTCCCCCTCCCTCTACTAACCCAGCATCCTCCCTGTATCTCCCCCTCCCTCTACTAACCCAGCATCCTCCCTGTATCTCCCCCTCCCTCTACTAACCCAGCATCCTCCCTGTATCTCCCTCTACTAACCCAGCATCCTCCCTGTATCTCCCCCTCCCTCTACTAACCCAGCATCCTCCCTGTATCTCCCTCTACTAACCCAGCATCCTCCCTGTATATCCCCCTCCCTCTACTAACTTAGCATCCTTCATGTATCTCCCTCTACTAACCCAGCATCCTCCTTGTATCTCCCCCTCCCTCTACTAACCCAGCATCCTCCCTGTATCTCCCTCTACTAACCCAGCATCCTCCCTGTATCTCCCTCTCCCTCTACTAACCCAGCATCCTCCCTGTATCTCCCCCTCCCTCTAGTAACCCAGCATCCTCCCTGTATCTCCCTCTACTAACCCAGCATCCTCCCTGTATCTCCTTCTACTAACCCAGCATCCTCCCTGTATCTCCCTCTACTAACCCAGCATCCTCCCTGTATCTCCCCCTCCCTCTACTAACCCAGCATCCTCCCTGTATCTCCCTCTACTAACCCAGCATCCTCCCTGTATCTCCCTCTACTAACCCAGCAACCTCCCTGTATCTCCCTCTACTAACCCAGCATCCTCCCTGTATCTCCCTCTACTGACCCAGCATCCTCCCTGTATCTCCCTCTACTAACCCAGCATCCTCCCTGTATCTCCCTCTACTAACCCAGCATCCTCCCTGTATTTCCCTCTACTAACCCAGCATCCTCCCTGTATCTCCCTCTACTAACCCAGCATCCTCCCTGTATCTCCCCCTCCCTCTACTAACCCAGCATCCTCCCTGTATCTCCCTCTACTAACCCAGCATCATCCCTGTATCTCCCTCTACTAACCCAGCATCATCCCTGTATCTCCCTCTACTAACCCAGCATCCTCCCTGTATCTCCCTCTACTAACCCAGCATGCTCCCTGTATCTCCCTCTACTAACCCAGCATCATCCCTGTATCTCCCCCTCCCTCTACTAACCCAACATCCTCCCTGTATCTTCCCCTCCCTCTACTAACCCAGCATCCTCCCTGTATCTCCCTCTACTAACCCAGCATCCTCCCTGTATCTCCCCCTCCCTCTACTAACCCAGCATCCTCCTTGTATCTCCCTCTACTAACCCAGCATCCTCCCTGTATCTCCCTCTATTAACCCAGCATCCTCCCTGTATCTCCCTCTACTGACCCAGCATCCTCCCTGTATCTCCCTCTATTAACCCAGCATCCTCCCTGTATCTCCCTCTACTAACCCAGCATCCTCCCTGTATCTCCCTCTACTAACCCAGCATCCTCCATGTATCTCCCTCTACTAACCCAGCATCCTCCCTGTATCTCCCTCTACTGACCCAGCATCCTCCCTGTATCTCCCTCTACTAACCCAGCATCCTCCCTGTATCTCCCCCTCCCTCTACTAACCCAGCATCCTCCCTGTATCTCCCCCTCCCTCTACTAACCCAGCATCCTCCCTGTATCTCCCCCTCCCTCTACTAACCCAGCATCCTCCCTGTATCTACCTCTCCCTCTACTAACCCAGCATCCTCCCTGTATCTCCCTCTCCCTCTACTAACCCAGCATCCTCCCTGTATCTCCGCCTCCCTCTACTAACCCAGCATCCTCCCTGTATCTCCCCCTCCCTCTACTAACCCAGCATCCTCCCTGTATCTCCCTCTACTAACCCAGCATCCTCCCTGTATCTCCCTCTACTAACCCAGCATCCTCCCTGTATCTCCCTCTACTAACCCAGCATCCTTCCTGTATCTCCCTCTACTAACCCAGCATCCTCCCTGTATCTCCCTCTCCCTCTACTAACCCAGCATCCTCCCTGTATCTCCCCCTCCCTTTACTAACCCAGCATCCTCCCTGTATCTCCCCCTCCCTCTACTAACCCAGCATCCTCCCTGTATCTCCCCCTCCCTCTACTAACCCAGCATCCTCCCTGTATCTCCCTCTACTAACCCAGCATCCTCCCTGTATCTCCCCCTCCCTCTACTAACCCAGCATCCTCCCTGTATCTCCCCCTCCCTCTACTAACCCAGCATCCTGCCTGTATCTCCCTCTACTAACCCAGTATCCTCCTTGTATCTCCCCCTCCCTATACTAACCCAGCATCCTCCCTGTATCTCCCCCTCCCTCTACTAACCCAGCATCCTCCCTGTATCTCCCTCTACTAACCCAGCATCCTCCCTGTATCTCCCTCTACTAACCCAGTATCCTCCCTGTATCTCCCTCTACTAACCCAGCATCCTCCCTGTATCTCCCTCTACTAACCCAGCATCCTCCCTGTATCTCCCCCTCCCTCTACTAACCCAGCATCATGCCTGTATCTCCCTCTACTAACCCAGTATCCTCCTTGTATCTCCCCCTCCCTATACTAACCCAGCATCCTCCCTGTATCTCCCCCTTCCTCTACTAACCCAGCATCCTCCCTGTATCTCCCCCTCCCTCTACTAACCCAGCATCCTCCCTGTATCTCCCCCTCCCTCTACTAACCCAGCATCCTCCCTGTATCTCCCCCTCCCTCTACTAACCCAGCATCCTCCCTGTATCTCCCCCTCCCTCTACTAACCCAGCATCCTCCCTGTATCTCCCCCTCCCTCTACTAACCCAGCATCCTCCCTGTATCTCCCCCTCCCTCTACTAACCCAACATCCTCCCTGTATCTCCCTCTACTAACCCAGCATCCTCCCTGTATCTCCCTCTACTAACCCAGCATCTTCCCTGTATCTCCCCCTCCCTCTACTAACCTAGCATCCTTTCTGAATCTCCCCCTCCCTCTACTAACCCAGCATCCTCCCTATATCTCTCCCTCCCTCTACTAACCCAGCATCCTCCCTGTATCTCCCCCTCCCTCTACTAACCCAGCATCCTCCCTGTATCTCCCCCTCCCTCTACTAACCCAGCATCCTCCCTGTATCTCCCCCTCCCTCTACTAACCCAGCATCCTCCCTGTGTCTCCCTCTACTAACCCAGCATCCTCCCTGTATCTCCCTCTACTAACCCAGCATCCTCCCTGTATCTCCCTCTACTAACCCAGCATCTTCCCTGTATCTCCCCCTCCCTCTACTAACCCAGCATCCTTCCTGTATCTCCCCCTCCCTCTACTAACCCAGCATCCTCCCTGTATCTACCTCTACTAACCCAGCATCATCCCTGTATCTCCCTCTCCCTCTGCTAACCCAGCATCCTCCCTGTATCTCCCTCTACTAACCCAGCATCCTCCCTGTATCTCTCCCTCCCTCCACTAACCCAGCATCCTCCCTGTATCTCCCTCTACTAACCCAGCATCCTCCCTGTATCTCACCCTCCCTCTGCTAACCCAGCATCCTCCCTGTATCTCCCCCTCCCTCTGCTAACCCAGCATCCTCCCTGTGTCTCCCTCTACTAACCCAGCATCCTCCCTGTATCTCCCACTACTAACCCAGCATCCTCCCTGTATCTCCCACTACTAACCCAGCATCCTCCCTGTATCTCCCTCTACTAACCCAGCATCCTCCCTGTATCTCCCCCTCCCTCTACTAACCCAGAATCCTCCCTGTATCTCCCTCTACTAACCCAGCATCCTCCCTGTATATCCCCCTCCCTCTACTAACCCAGCATCCTCCATGTATCTCCCTCTACTAACCCAGCATCCTCCTTGTATCTCCCCCTCCCTCTACTAACCCAGCATCCTCCTTGTATCTCCCCCTCCCTCTACTAACCCAGCATCCTCCCTGTATCTCCCTCTACTAACCCAGCATCCTCCCTGTATCTCCCTCTCCCTCTACTAACCCAGCATCCTCCCTGTATCTCCCTCTACTAACCCAGCATCCTCCCTGTATCTCCTTCTACTAACCCAGCATCCTCCCTGTATCTCCCTCTACTAACCCAGCATCCTCCCTGTATCTCCCTCTACTAACCCAGCATCCTCCCTGTATCTCCCCCTCCCTCTACTAACCCAGCATCCTCCCTGTATCTCCCTCTACTAACCCAGCATCCTCCCTGTATCTCCCTCTACTAACCCAGCAACCTCCCTGTATCTCCCTCTACTAACCCAGCATCCTCCCTGTATCTCCCTCTACTGACCCAGCATCCTCCCTGTATCTCCCTCTACTAACCCAGCATCCTCCCTGTATCTCCCTCTACTAACCCAGCATCCTCCCTGTATTTCCCTCTACTAACCCAGCATCCTCCCTGTATCTCCCTCTACTAACCCAGCATCCTCCCTGTATCTCCCCCTCCCTCTACTAACCCAGCATCCTCCCTGTATCTCCCTCTACTAACCCAGCATCATCCCTGTATCTCCCTCTACTAACCCAGCATCATCCCTATATCTCCCTCTACTAACCCAGCATCCTCCCTGTATCTCCCTCTACTAACCCAGCATGCTCCCTGTATCTCCCTCTACTAACCCAGCATCATCCCTGTATCTCCCCCTCCCTCTACTAACCCAACATCCTCCCTGTATCTTCCCCTCCCTCTACTAACCCAGCATCCTCCCTGTATCTCCCTCTACTAACCCAGCATCCTCCCTGTATCTCCCCCTCCCTCTACTAACCCAGCATCCTCCTTGTATCTCCCTCTACTAACCCAGCATCCTCCCTGTATCTCCCTCTATTAACCCAGCATCCTCCCTGTATCTCCCTCTACTGACCCAGCATCCTCCCTGTATCTCCCTCTATTAACCCAGCATCCTCCCTGTATCTCCCTCTACTAACCCAGCATCATCCCTGTATCTCCCTCTACTAACCCAGCATCCTCCCTGTATCTCCCTCTACTAACCCAGCATCCTCCATGTATCTCCCTCTACTAACCCAGCATCCTCCCTGTATCTCCCTCTACTGACCCAGCATCCTCCCTGTATCTCCCTCTACTAACCCAGCATCCTCCCTGTATCTCCCCCTCCCTCTACTAACCCAGCATCCTCCCTGTATCTCCCCCTCCCTCTACTAACCCAGCATCCTCCCTGTATCTCCCCCTCCCTCTACTAACCCAGCATCCTCCCTGTATCTACCTCTCCCTCTACTAACCCAGCATCCTCCCTGTATCTCCCTCTCCCTCTACTAACCCAGCATCCTCCCTGTATCTCCGCCTCCCTCTACTAACCCAGCATCCTCCCTGTATCTCCCCCTCCCTCTACTAACCCAGCATCCTCCCTGTATCTCCCTCTACTAACCCAGCATCCTCCCTGTATCTCCCTCTACTAACCCAGCATCCTCCCTGTATCTCCCTCTACTAACCCAGCATCCTTCCTGTATCTCCCTCTACTAACCCAGCATCCTCCCTGTATCTCCCTCTCCCTCTACTAACCCAGCATCCTCCCTGTATCTCCCCCTCCCTTTACTAACCCAGCATCCTCCCTGTATCTCCCCCTCCCTCTACTAACCCAGCATCCTCCCTGTATCTCCCCCTCCCTCTACTAACCCAGCATCCTCCCTGTATCTCCCTCTACTAACCCAGCATCCTCCCTGTATCTCCCCCTCCCTCTACTAACCCAGCATCCTCCCTGTATCTCCCCCTCCCTCTACTAACCCAGCATCCTGCCTGTATCTCCCTCTACTAACCCAGTATCCTCCTTGTATCTCCCCCTCCCTATACTAACCCAGCATCCTCCCTGTATCTCCCCCTCCCTCTACTAACCCAGCATCCTCCCTGTATCTCCCTCTACTAACCCAGCATCCTCCCTGTATCTCCCTCTACTAACCCAGTATCCTCCCTGTATCTCCCTCTACTAACCCAGCATCCTCCCTGTATCTCCCTCTACTAACCCAGCATCCTCCCTGTATCTCCCCCTCCCTCTACTAACCCAGCATCCTGCCTGTATCTCCCTCTACTAACCCAGTATCCTCCTTGTATCTCCCCCTCCCTATACTAACCCAGCATCCTCCCTGTATCTCCCCCTTCCTCTACTAACCCAGCATCCTCCCTGTATCTCCCCCTCCCTCTACTAACCCAGCATCCTCCCTGTATCTCCCCCTCCCTCTACTAACCCAGCATCCTCCCTGTATCTCCCCCTCCCTCTACTAACCCAGCATCCTCCCTGTATCTCCCCCTCCCTCTACTAACCCAGCATCCTCCCTGTATCTCCCCCTCCCTCTACTAACCCAGCATCCTCCCTGTATCTCCCCCTCCCTCTACTAACCCAACATCCTCCCTGTATCTCCCTCTACTAACCCAGCATCCTCCCTGTATCTCCCTCTACTAACCCAGCATCTTCCCTGTATCTCCCCCTCCCTCTACTAACCTAGCATCCTTTCTGAATCTCCCCCTCCCTCTACTAACCCAGCATCCTCCCTGTATCTCTCCCTCCCTCTACTAACCCAGCATCCTCCCTGTATCTCCCCCTCCCTCTACTAACCCAGCATCCTCCCTGTATCTCCCCCTCCCTCTACTAACCCAGCATCCTCCCTGTATCTCCCCCTCCCTCTACTAACCCAGCATCCTCCCTGTGTCTCCCTCTACTAACCCAGCATCCTCCCTGTATCTCCCTCTACTAACCCAGCATCTTCCCTGTATCTCCCCCTCCCTCTACTAACCCAGCATCCTTCCTGTATCTCCCCCTCCCTCTACTAACCCAGCATCCTCCCTGTGTCTCCCTCTACTAACCCAGCATCCTCCCTGTGTCTCCCTCTACTAACCCAGCATCTTCCCTGTATCTCCCCCTCCCTCTACTAACCCAGCATCCTCCCTGTATCTCCCCCTCCCTCTACTAACCCAGCATCCTCCCTGTGTCTCCCTCTACTAACCCAGCATCCTCCCTGTGTCTCCCTCTACTAACCCAGCATCTTCCCTGTATCTCCCCCTCCCTCTACTAACCCAGCATCCTCCCTGTATCTCCCCCTCCCTCTACTAACCCAGCATCCTGCCTGTATCTCCCTCTACTAACCCAGTATCCTCCTTGTATCTCCCCCTCCCTATACTAACCCAGCATCCTCCCTGTATCTCCCCCTCCCTCTACTAACCCAGCATCCTCCCTGTATCTCCCTCTACTAACCCAGCATCCTCCCTGTATCTCCCTCTACTAACCCAGTATCCTCCCTGTATCTCCCTCTACTAACCCAGCATCCTCCCTGTATCTCCCTCTACTAACCCAGCATCCTCCCTGTATCTCCCCCTCCCTCTACTAACCCAGCATCCTGCCTGTATCTCCCTCTACTAACCCAGTATCCTCCTTGTATCTCCCCCTCCCTATACTAACCCAGCATCCTCCCTGTATCTCCCCCTTCCTCTACTAACCCAGCATCCTCCCTGTATCTCCCCCTCCCTCTACTAACCCAGCATCCTCCCTGTATCTCCCCCTCCCTCTACTAACCCAGCATCCTCCCTGTATCTCCCCCTCCCTCTACTAACCCAGCATCCTCCCTGTATCTCCCCCTCCCTCTACTAACCCAGCATCCTCCCTGTATCTCCCCCTCCCTCTACTAACCCAGCATCCTCCCTGTATCTCCCCCTCCCTCTACTAACCCAACATCCTCCCTGTATCTCCCTCTACTAACCCAGCATCCTCCCTGTATCTCCCTCTACTAACCCAGCATCTTCCCTGTATCTCCCCCTCCCTCTACTAACCTAGCATCCTTTCTGAATCTCCCCCTCCCTCTACTAACCCAGCATCCTCCCTGTATCTCTCCCTCCCTCTACTAACCCAGCATCCTCCCTGTATCTCCCCCTCCCTCTACTAACCCAGCATCCTCCCTGTATCTCCCCCTCCCTCTACTAACCCAGCATCCTCCCTGTATCTCCCCCTCCCTCTACTAACCCAGCATCCTCCCTGTGTCTCCCTCTACTAACCCAGCATCCTCCCTGTATCTCCCTCTACTAACCCAGCATCTTCCCTGTATCTCCCCCTCCCTCTACTAACCCAGCATCCTTCCTGTATCTCCCCCTCCCTCTACTAACCCAGCATCCTCCCTGTGTCTCCCTCTACTAACCCAGCATCCTCCCTGTGTCTCCCTCTACTAACCCAGCATCTTCCCTGTATCTCCCCCTCCCTCTACTAACCCAGCATCCTCCCTGTATCTCCCCCTCCCTCTACTAACCCAGCATCCTCCCTGTGTCTCCCTCTACTAACCCAGCATCCTCCCTGTATCTCCCTCTACTAACCCAGCATCTTCCCTGTATCTCCCCCTCCCTCTACTAACCCAGCATCCTTCCTGTATCTCCCCCTCCCTCTACTAACCCAGCATCCTCCCTGTAACTCTCCCTCCCTCCACTAACCCAGCATCCTCCCTGTATCTCCCTCTACTAACCCAGCATCCTCCCTGTATCTCACCCTCCCTCTGCTAACCCAGCATCCTCCCTGTATCTCCCCCTCCCTCTGCTAACCCAGCATCCTCCCTGTGTCTCCCTCTACTAACCCAGCATCCTCCCTGTATCTCCCACTACTAACCCAGCATCCTCCCTGTATCTCCCACTACTAACCCAGCATCCTCCCTGTATCTCCCTCTACTAACCCAGCATCATCCCTGTATCTCCCTCTACTAACCCAGCATCCTCCATGTATCTCCCTCTACTAACCCAGCATCCTCCCTGTATCTCCCCCTCCCTCTACTAACCCAGCATCCTCCCTGTATCTCCCCCTCCATCTACTAACCCAGCATCCTCCCTGTATCTCCCTCTACTAACCCAGCATCCTCCCTGTATCTCCCCCTCCCTCTACTAACCCAGCATCCTTCCTGTATCTCCCCCTCCCTCTACTAACCCAGCATCCTCCCTGTGTCTCCCTCTACTAACCCAGCATCCTCCCTGTATCTCCCTCTACTAACCCAGCATCCTCCCTGTATCTCCCTCTACTAACCCAGCATCTTCCCTGTATCTCCCCCTCCCTCTACTAACCCAGCATCCTTCCTGTATCTCCCCCTCCCTCCACTAACCCAGCATCCTCCCTGTATCTCTCCCTCCCTCCACTAACCCAGCATCCTCCCTGTATCTCCCTCTACTAACCCAGCATCCTCCCTGTATCTCACCCTCCCTCTGCTAACCCAGCATCCTCCCTGTATCTCCCCCTCCCTCTGCTAACCCAGCATCCTCCCTGTGTCTCCCTCTGCTAACCCAGCATCCTCCCTGTATCTCCCTCTACTAACCCAGCATCCTCCCTGTATCTCCCTCTACTAACCCAGCATCCTCCCTGTATCTCCCTCTACTAACCCAGCATCATCCCTGTATCTCCCTCTACTAACCCAGCATCCTCCATGTATCTCCCTCTACTAACCCAGCATCCTCCCTGTATCTCCCCCTCCCTCTACTAACCCAGCATCCTCCCTGTATCTCCCCCTCCATCTACTAACCCAGCATCCTCCCTGTATCTCCCTCTACTAACCCAGCATCCTCCCTGTATCTCCCCCTCCCTCTACTAACCCAGCATCCTTCCTGTATCTCCCCCTCCCTCTACTAACCCAGCATCCTCCCTGTGTCTCCCTCTACTAACCCAGCATCCTCCCTGTATCTCCCTCTACTAACCCAGCATCCTCCCTGTATCTCCCTCTACTAACCCAGCATCTTCCCTGTATCTCCCCCTCCCTCTACTAACCCAGCATCCTTCCTGTATCTCCCCCTCCCTCCACTAACCCAGCATCCTCCCTGTATCTCTCCCTCCCTCCACTAACCCAGCATCCTCCCTGTATCTCCCTCTACTAACCCAGCATCCTCGCTGTATCTCCCCCTCCCTCTACTAACCCAGCATCCTCCCTGTATCTCCCTCTCCTAACCCAGCATCCTCCCTGTATCTCCCTCTACTAACCCAGCATCCTCCCTGTATCTCCCCCTCCCTCTACTAACCCAGCATCCTCCCTGTATCTCCCCCTCCCTCTACTAACCCAGCATCCTCCCTGTATCTCCCCCTCCCTCTACTAACCCAGCATCCTCCCTGTATCTCCCCCTCCCTCTACTAACACAGCATCCTCCCTGTATCTCCCCCTCCCTCTACTAACCCAGCATCCTGCCTGTATCTCCCTCTACTAACCCAGTATCCTCCTTGTATCTCCCCCTCCCTATACTAACCCAGCATCCTCCCTGTATCTCCCCCTCCCTCTACTAACCCAGCATCATCCCTGTATCTCCCTCTACTAACCCAGCATCCTCCCTGTATCTCCCTCTACTAACCCAGCATCCTCCCTGTATCTCCCTCTACTAACCCAGCATCCTCCCTGTATCTCCCTCTACTAACCCAGCATCCTCCCTGTATCTCCCCCTACCTCTACTAACCCAGCATCCTGCCTGTATCTCACTCTACTAACCCAGTATCCTCCTTGTATCTCCCCCTCCCTATACTAACCAAGCATCCTCCCTGTATCTCCCCCTTCCTCTACTAACCCAGCATCCTCCCTGTATCTCCCCCTCCCTCTACTAACCCAGCATCCTCCCTGTATCTCCCCCTCCCTCTACTAACCCAGCATCCTCCCTGTATCTCCCCCTCCCTCTACTAACCCAGCATCCTCCCTGTATCTCCCCCTCCCTCTACTAACCCAGCATCCTCCCTGTATCTCTCCCTCCCTCTACTAACCCAGCATCCTCCCTGTATCTCCACCTCCCTCTACTAACCCAACATCCTCCCTGTATCTCCCTCTACTAACCAAGCATCCTCCCTGTATCTCCCTCTACTAACCCAGCATCTTCCCTGTATCTCCCCCTCCCTCTACTAACCTAGCATCCTTTCTGAATCTCCCCCTCCCTCTACTAACCCAGCATCCTCCCTGTATCTCTCCCTCCCTCTACTAACCCAGCATCCTCCCTGTATCTCCCCCTCCCTCTACTAACCCAGCATCCTCCCTGTATCTCCCCCTCCCTCTACTAACCCAGCATCCTCCCTGTATCTCCCCCTCCCTCTACTAACCCAGCATCCTCCCTGTGTCTCCCTCTACTAACCCAGCATCCTCCCTGTATCTCCCTCTACTAACCCAGCATCCTCCCTGTATCTCCCTCTACTAACCCAGCATCTTCCCTGTATCTCCCCCTCCCTCTACTAACCCAGCATCCTTCCTGTATCTCCCCCTCCCTCTACTAACCCAGCATCCTCCCTGTATCTCTCCCTCCCTCCACTAACCCAGCATCCTCCCTGTATCTCCCTCTTCTAACCCAGCATCCTCCCTGTATCTCCCCCTCCCTCTACTAACCCAGCATCCTCCCTGTATCTCCCCCTCCCTCTGCTAACCCAGCATCCTCCCTGTGTCTCCCTCTACTAACCCAGCATCCTCCCTGTATCTCCCTCTACTAACCCAGCATCCTCCCTGTATCTCCCTCTACTAACCCAGCATCCTCCCTGTATCTCCCTCTACTAACCCAGCATCATCCCTGTATCTCCCTCTACTAAACCCAGCATCCTCCATGTATCTCCCTCTACTAACCCAGCATCCTCCCTGTATCTCCCCCTCCCTCTACTAACCCAGCATCCTCCCTGTATCTCCCCCTCCATCTACTAACCCAGCATCCTCCCTGTATCTCCCTCTACTAACCCAGCATCCTCCCTGTATCTCCCCCTCCCTCTACTAACCCAGCATCTCCCTGTGTCTCCCTCTACTAACCCAGCATCCTCCCTGTATCTCCCTCTACTAACCCAGCATCCTTCCTGTATCTCCCCCTCCCTCTACTAACCCAGCATCCTCCCTGTGTCTCCCTCTACTAACCCAGCATCCTCCCTGTATCTCCCTCTACTAACCCAGCATCCTCCCCTGTATCTCCCTCTACTAACCCAGCATCTTCCCTGTATCTCCCCCTCCCTCTACTAACCCAGCATCCTTCCTGTATCTCCCCCTCCCTCTACTAACCCAGCATCCTCCCTGTATCTCTCCCTTCCTCCACTAACCCAGCATCCTCCCTGTATCTCCCTCTACTAACCCAGCATCCTCCCTGTATCTCCCCCTCCCTCTACTAACCCAGCATCCTCCCTGTATCTCCCCCTCCCTCTGCTAACCCAGCATCCTCCCTGTGTCTCCCTCTACTAACCCAGCATCCTCCCTGTATCTCCCTCTACTAACCCAGCATCCTCCCTGTATCTCCCTCTACTAACCCAGCATCCTCCCTGTATCTCCCTCTACTAACCCAGCATCATCCCTGTATCTCCCTCTACTAACCCAGCATCCTCCCTGTATCACCCTCTACTAACCCAGCATCTTCCCTGTATCTCCCCCTCCCTCTACTAACCCAGCATTCTTCCTGTATCTCCCCCTCCCTCTACTAACCCAGCATCCTCCCTGTATCTCTCCCTCCCTCCACTAACCCAGCATCCTCCCTGTATCTCCCTCTACTAACCCAGCATCCTCCCTGTATCTCCCCCTCCCTCTACTAACCCAGCATCCTCCCTGTATCTCCCCCTCCCTCTGCTAACCCAGCATCCTCCCTGTGTCTCCCTCTACTAACCCAGCATCCTCCCTGTATCTCCCTCTACTAACCCAGCATCCTCCCTGTATCTCCCTCTACTAACCCAGCATCATCCCTGTATCTCCCTCTACTAACCCAGCATCCTCCATGTATCTCCCTCTACTAACCCAGCATCCTCCCTGTATCTCCCCCTCCCTCTACTAACCCAGCATCCTCCCTGTATCTCCCCCTCCATCTACTAACCCAGCATCCTCCCTGTATCTCCCTCTACTAACCCAGCATCCTCCCTGTATCTCCCTCTACTAACCCAGCATCCTCACTGTATCTACCCCTCCCTCTACTTACCCAGCATCCTCCCTGTATCTCCCCCTCCCTATACTAACCCAGCATCCTCCATGTATCTCCCTCTACTAACCCAGCATCCTCCCTGTATCTCCCTCTACTAACCCAGCATCCTCCCTGTATCTCCCCCTCCCTCTACTAACCCAGCATCCTCCCTGTATCTCCCCCTCCCTCTACTAACCCAGCATCCTCCCTGTATCTCCCCCTCCCTCTACTAACCCAGCATCCTGCCTGTATCTCCCCCTCCCACCACTAACCCAGCATCCTCCCTGTATCTCCCTCTACTAACCCAGCATCCTCCCTGTATCTCCCCCTCCCTCTACTAACCCAGCATCCTCCCTGTATCTCCCCCTCCCTCTACTAACCCAGCATCCTCCCTGTATCTCCCCCTCCCTCTACTAACCCAGCATCCTCCCTGTATCTCCCACTACTAACCCAGCATCCTCCCTGTATCTCCCCCTCCCTCTACTAACCCAGCATCCTCCCTGTATCTCCCCCTCCCTCTACTAACCCAGCATCCTCCCTGTATCTCCCCCTCCCTCTACTAACACAGCATCCTCCCTGTATCTTCCCCTCCCTCTACTAACCCAGCATCCTCCCTGTATCTCCCTCTACTAACCCAGCATCCTCCCTGTATCTCCCTCTACTAACCCAGCATCTTCCCTGTATCTCCCCCTCCCTCTACTAACCCAGCATCCTTCCTGAATCTCCCCCTCCCTCTACTAACCCAGCATCCTCCCTGTATCTCTCCCTCCCTCTACTAACCCAGCATCCTCCCTGTATCTCCCTCTACTAACCCAGCATCCTCCCTGTATCTCCCCCTCCCTCTACTAACCCAGCATCCTCCCTGTATCTCCCCCTCCCTCTACTAACCCAGCATCCTCCCTGTATCTCCCCCTCCCTCTACTAACCCAGCATCCTCCCTGTATCTCCCCCTCCCTCTACTAACCCAGCATCCTCCCTGTGTCTCCCTCTACTAACCCAGCATCCTCCCTGTATCTCCCTCTACTAACCCAGCATCCTCCCTGTATCTCCCCCTCCCTCTACTAACCCAGCATCCTCCCTGTATCTCCCCCTCCCTCTACTAACCCAGCATCCTCCCTGTATCTCCCTCTAATAACCCAGCATCATCCCTGTATCTCCCTCCACTAACCCAGCATCCTCCCTGTATCTCCCTCTACTAACCCAGCATCCTCCATGTATCTCCCTCTACTAACCCAGCATCCTTCATGTATCTCCCTCTACTAACCCAGTATCCTCCCTGTATCTCCCCCTCCCTCTACTAACCCAGCATCCTCCCTGTATCTCCCTCTACTAACCCAGTATCCTCCCTGTATCTCCCCCTCCATCTACTAACCCAGCATTCTCCCTGTATCTCCCCCTCCCTCTACTAACCCAGCATCCTTCCTGTATCTCCCTCTACTAACCCAGCATCCTCCCTGTATCTCCCTCTCCCTCTACTAACCCAGCATCCTCCCTGTATCTCCCCCTCCCTTTACTAACCCAGCATCCTCCCTGTATCTCCCCCTCCCTCTACTAACCCAGCATCCTCCCTGTATCTCCCCCTCCCTCTACTAACCCAGCATCCTCCCTGTATCTCCCTCTACTAACCCAGCATCCTCCCTGTATCTCCCCCTCCCTCTACTAACCCAGCATCCTCCCTGTATCTCCCCCTCCCTCTACTAACCCAGCATCCTGCCTGTATCTCCCTCTACTAACCCAGTATCCTCCTTGTATCTCCCCCTCCCTATACTAACCCAGCATCCTCCCTGTATCTCCCCCTCCCTCTACTAACCCAGCATCCTCCCTGTATCTCCCTCTACTAACCCAGCATCCTCCCTGTATCTCCCTCTACTAACCCAGTATCCTCCCTGTATCTCCCTCTACTAACCCAGCATCCTCCCTGTATCTCCCTCTACTAACCCAGCATCCTCCCTGTATCTCCCCCTCCCTCTACTAACCCAGCATCCTGCCTGTATCTCCCTCTACTAACCCAGTATCCTCCTTGTATCTCCCCCTCCCTATACTAACCCAGCATCCTCCCTGTATCTCCCCCTTCCTCTACTAACCCAGCATCCTCCCTGTATCTCCCCCTCCCTCTACTAACCCAGCATCCTCCCTGTATCTCCCCCTCCCTCTACTAACCCAGCATCCTCCCTGTATCTCCCCCTCCCTCTACTAACCCAGCATCCTCCCTGTATCTCCCCCTCCCTCTACTAACCCAGCATCCTCCCTGTATCTCCCCCTCCCTCTACTAACCCAGCATCCTCCCTGTATCTCCCCCTCCCTCTACTAACCCAACATCCTCCCTGTATCTCCCTCTACTAACCCAGCATCCTCCCTGTATCTCCCTCTACTAACCCAGCATCTTCCCTGTATCTCCCCCTCCCTCTACTAACCTAGCATCCTTTCTGAATCTCCCCCTCCCTCTACTAACCCAGCATCCTCCCTGTATCTCTCCCTCCCTCTACTAACCCAGCATCCTCCCTGTATCTCCCCCTCCCTCTACTAACCCAGCATCCTCCCTGTATCTCCCCCTCCCTCTACTAACCCAGCATCCTCCCTGTATCTCCCCCTCCCTCTACTAACCCAGCATCCTCCCTGTGTCTCCCTCTACTAACCCAGCATCCTCCCTGTATCTCCCTCTACTAACCCAGCATCTTCCCTGTATCTCCCCCTCCCTCTACTAACCCAGCATCCTTCCTGTATCTCCCCCTCCCTCTACTAACCCAGCATCCTCCCTGTGTCTCCCTCTACTAACCCAGCATCCTCCCTGTGTCTCCCTCTACTAACCCAGCATCTTCCCTGTATCTCCCCCTCCCTCTACTAACCCAGCATCCTCCCTGTATCTCCCCCTCCCTCTACTAACCCAGCATCCTCCCTGTGTCTCCCTCTACTAACCCAGCATCCTCCCTGTGTCTCCCTCTACTAACCCAGCATCTTCCCTGTATCTCCCCCTCCCTCTACTAACCCAGCATCCTCCCTGTATCTCCCCCTCCCTCTACTAACCCAGCATCCTGCCTGTATCTCCCTCTACTAACCCAGTATCCTCCTTGTATCTCCCCCTCCCTATACTAACCCAGCATCCTCCCTGTATCTCCCCCTCCCTCTACTAACCCAGCATCCTCCCTGTATCTCCCTCTACTAACCCAGCATCCTCCCTGTATCTCCCTCTACTAACCCAGTATCCTCCCTGTATCTCCCTCTACTAACCCAGCATCCTCCCTGTATCTCCCTCTACTAACCCAGCATCCTCCCTGTATCTCCCCCTCCCTCTACTAACCCAGCATCCTGCCTGTATCTCCCTCTACTAACCCAGTATCCTCCTTGTATCTCCCCCTCCCTATACTAACCCAGCATCCTCCCTGTATCTCCCCCTTCCTCTACTAACCCAGCATCCTCCCTGTATCTCCCCCTCCCTCTACTAACCCAGCATCCTCCCTGTATCTCCCCCTCCCTCTACTAACCCAGCATCCTCCCTGTATCTCCCCCTCCCTCTACTAACCCAGCATCCTCCCTGTATCTCCCCCTCCCTCTACTAACCCAGCATCCTCCCTGTATCTCCCCCTCCCTCTACTAACCCAGCATCCTCCCTGTATCTCCCCCTCCCTCTACTAACCCAACATCCTCCCTGTATCTCCCTCTACTAACCCAGCATCCTCCCTGTATCTCCCTCTACTAACCCAGCATCTTCCCTGTATCTCCCCCTCCCTCTACTAACCTAGCATCCTTTCTGAATCTCCCCCTCCCTCTACTAACCCAGCATCCTCCCTGTATCTCTCCCTCCCTCTACTAACCCAGCATCCTCCCTGTATCTCCCCCTCCCTCTACTAACCCAGCATCCTCCCTGTATCTCCCCCTCCCTCTACTAACCCAGCATCCTCCCTGTATCTCCCCCTCCCTCTACTAACCCAGCATCCTCCCTGTGTCTCCCTCTACTAACCCAGCATCCTCCCTGTATCTCCCTCTACTAACCCAGCATCTTCCCTGTATCTCCCCCTCCCTCTACTAACCCAGCATCCTTCCTGTATCTCCCCCTCCCTCTACTAACCCAGCATCCTCCCTGTGTCTCCCTCTACTAACCCAGCATCCTCCCTGTGTCTCCCTCTACTAACCCAGCATCTTCCCTGTATCTCCCCCTCCCTCTACTAACCCAGCATCCTCCCTG
This sequence comes from Pseudophryne corroboree, assembly GCF_028390025.1. Lineage (NCBI taxonomy): Eukaryota > Metazoa > Chordata > Amphibia > Anura > Myobatrachidae > Pseudophryne > Pseudophryne corroboree. Next base: position 7,042,029 of record NC_086448.1, read on the forward strand.
TATCTCCCCCTCCCTCTACTAACCCAGCATCCTCCCTGTGTCTCCCTCTACTAACCCAGCATCCTCCCTGTATCTCCCTCTACTAACCCAGCATCTTCCCTGTATCTCCCCCTCCCTCTACTAACCCAGCATCCTTCCTGTATCTCCCCCTCCCTCTACTAACCCAGCATCCTCCCTGTAACTCTCCCTCCCTCCACTAACCCAGCATCCTCCCTGTATCTCCCTCTACTAACCCAGCATCCTCCCTGTATCTCACCCTCCCTCTGCTAACCCAGCATCCTCCCTGTATCTCCCCCTCCCTCTGCTAACCCAGCATCCTCCCTGTGTCTCCCTCTACTAACCCAGCATCCTCCCTGTATCTCCCACTACTAACCCAGCATCCTCCCTGTATCTCCCACTACTAACCCAGCATCCTCCCTGTATCTCCCTCTACTAACCCAGCATCATCCCTGTATCTCCCTCTACTAACCCAGCATCCTCCATGTATCTCCCTCTACTAACCCAGCATCCTCCCTGTATCTCCCCCTCCCTCTACTAACCCAGCATCCTCCCTGTATCTCCCCCTCCATCTACTAACCCAGCATCCTCCCTGTATCTCCCTCTACTAACCCAGCATCCTCCCTGTATCTCCCCCTCCCTCTACTAACCCAGCATCCTTCCTGTATCTCCCCCTCCCTCTACTAACCCAGCATCCTCCCTGTGTCTCCCTCTACTAACCCAGCATCCTCCCTGTATCTCCCTCTACTAACCCAGCATCCTCCCTGTATCTCCCTCTACTAACCCAGCATCTTCCCTGTATCTCCCCCTCCCTCTACTAACCCAGCATCCTTCCTGTATCTCCCCCTCCCTCCACTAACCCAGCATCCTCCCTGTATCTCTCCCTCCCTCCACTAACCCAGCATCCTCCCTGTATCTCCCTCTACTAACCCAGCATCCTCCCTGTATCTCACCCTCCCTCTGCTAACCCAGCATCCTCCCTGTATCTCCCCCTCCCTCTGCTAACCCAGCATCCTCCCTGTGTCTCCCTCTGCTAACCCAGCATCCTCCCTGTATCTCCCTCTACTAACCCAGCATCCTCCCTGTATCTCCCTCTACTAACCCAGCATCCTCCCTGTATCTCCCTCTACTAACCCAGCATCATCCCTGTATCTCCCTCTACTAACCCAGCATCCTCCATGTATCTCCCTCTACTAACCCAGCATCCTCCCTGTATCTCCCCCTCCCTCTACTAACCCAGCATCCTCCCTGTATCTCCCCCTCCATCTACTAACCCAGCATCCTCCCTGTATCTCCCTCTACTAACCCAGCATCCTCCCTGTATCTCCCCCTCCCTCTACTAACCCAGCATCCTTCCTGTATCTCCCCCTCCCTCTACTAACCCAGCATCCTCCCTGTGTCTCCCTCTACTAACCCAGCATCCTCCCTGTATCTCCCTCTACTAACCCAGCATCCTCCCTGTATCTCCCTCTACTAACCCAGCATCTTCCCTGTATCTCCCCCTCCCTCTACTAACCCAGCATCCTTCCTGTATCTCCCCCTCCCTCCACTAACCCAGCATCCTCCCTGTATCTCTCCCTCCCTCCACTAACCCAGCATCCTCCCTGTATCTCCCTCTACTAACCCAGCATCCTCGCTGTATCTCCCCCTCCCTCTACTAACCCAGCATCCTCCCTGTATCTCCCTCTCCTAACCCAGCATCCTCCCTGTATCTCCCTCTACTAACCCAGCATCCTCCCTGTATCTCCCCCTCCCTCTACTAACCCAGCATCCTCCCTGTATCTCCCCCTCCCTCTACTAACCCAGCATCCTCCCTGTATCTCCCCCTCCCTCTACTAACCCAGCATCCTCCCTGTATCTCCCCCTCCCTCTACTAACACAGCATCCTCCCTGTATCTCCCCCTCCCTCTACTAACCCAGCATCCTGCCTGTATCTCCCTCTACTAACCCAGTATCCTCCTTGTATCTCCCCCTCCCTATACTAACCCAGCATCCTCCCTGTATCTCCCCCTCCCTCTACTAACCCAGCATCATCCCTGTATCTCCCTCTACTAACCCAGCATCCTCCCTGTATCTCCCTCTACTAACCCAGCATCCTCCCTGTATCTCCCTCTACTAACCCAGCATCCTCCCTGTATCTCCCTCTACTAACCCAGCATCCTCCCTGTATCTCCCCCTACCTCTACTAACCCAGCATCCTGCCTGTATCTCACTCTACTAACCCAGTATCCTCCTTGTATCTCCCCCTCCCTATACTAACCAAGCATCCTCCCTGTATCTCCCCCTTCCTCTACTAACCCAGCATCCTCCCTGTATCTCCCCCTCCCTCTACTAACCCAGCATCCTCCCTGTATCTCCCCCTCCCTCTACTAACCCAGCATCCTCCCTGTATCTCCCCCTCCCTCTACTAACCCAGCATCCTCCCTGTATCTCCCCCTCCCTCTACTAACCCAGCATCCTCCCTGTATCTCTCCCTCCCTCTACTAACCCAGCATCCTCCCTGTATCTCCACCTCCCTCTACTAACCCAACATCCTCCCTGTATCTCCCTCTACTAACCAAGCATCCTCCCTGTATCTCCCTCTACTAACCCAGCATCTTCCCTGTATCTCCCCCTCCCTCTACTAACCTAGCATCCTTTCTGAATCTCCCCCTCCCTCTACTAACCCAGCATCCTCCCTGTATCTCTCCCTCCCTCTACTAACCCAGCATCCTCCCTGTATCTCCCCCTCCCTCTACTAACCCAGCATCCTCCCTGTATCTCCCCCTCCCTCTACTAACCCAGCATCCTCCCTGTATCTCCCCCTCCCTCTACTAACCCAGCATCCTCCCTGTGTCTCCCTCTACTAACCCAGCATCCTCCCTGTATCTCCCTCTACTAACCCAGCATCCTCCCTGTATCTCCCTCTACTAACCCAGCATCTTCCCTGTATCTCCCCCTCCCTCTACTAACCCAGCATCCTTCCTGTATCTCCCCCTCCCTCTACTAACCCAGCATCCTCCCTGTATCTCTCCCTCCCTCCACTAACCCAGCATCCTCCCTGTATCTCCCTCTTCTAACCCAGCATCCTCCCTGTATCTCCCCCTCCCTCTACTAACCCAGCATCCTCCCTGTATCTCCCCCTCCCTCTGCTAACCCAGCATCCTCCCTGTGTCTCCCTCTACTAACCCAGCATCCTCCCTGTATCTCCCTCTACTAACCCAGCATCCTCCCTGTATCTCCCTCTACTAACCCAGCATCCTCCCTGTATCTCCCTCTACTAACCCAGCATCATCCCTGTATCTCCCTCTACTAAACCCAGCATCCTCCATGTATCTCCCTCTACTAACCCAGCATCCTCCCTGTATCTCCCCCTCCCTCTACTAACCCAGCATCCTCCCTGTATCTCCCCCTCCATCTACTAACCCAGCATCCTCCCTGTATCTCCCTCTACTAACCCAGCATCCTCCCTGTATCTCCCCCTCCCTCTACTAACCCAGCATCCTCCCTGTGTCTCCCTCTACTAACCCAGCATCCTCCCTGTATCTCCCTCTACTAACCCAGCATCCTTCCTGTATCTCCCCCTCCCTCTACTAACCCAGCATCCTCCCTGTGTCTCCCTCTACTAACCCAGCATCCTCCCTGTATCTCCCTCTACTAACCCAGCATCCTCCCTGTATCTCCCTCTACTAACCCAGCATCTTCCCTGTATCTCCCCCTCCCTCTACTAACCCAGCATCCTTCCTGTATCTCCCCCTCCCTCTACTAACCCAGCATCCTCCCTGTATCTCTCCCTTCCTCCACTAACCCAGCATCCTCCCTGTATCTCCCTCTACTAACCCAGCATCCTCCCTGTATCTCCCCCTCCCTCTACTAACCCAGCATCCTCCCTGTATCTCCCCCTCCCTCTGCTAACCCAGCATCCTCCCTGTGTCTCCCTCTACTAACCCAGCATCCTCCCTGTATCTCCCTCTACTAACCCAGCATCCTCCCTGTATCTCCCTCTACTAACCCAGCATCCTCCCTGTATCTCCCTCTACTAACCCAGCATCATCCCTGTATCTCCCTCTACTAACCCAGCATCCTCCCTGTATCACCCTCTACTAACCCAGCATCTTCCCTGTATCTCCCCCTCCCTCTACTAACCCAGCATTCTTCCTGTATCTCCCCCTCCCTCTACTAACCCAGCATCCTCCCTGTATCTCTCCCTCCCTCCACTAACCCAGCATCCTCCCTGTATCTCCCTCTACTAACCCAGCATCCTCCCTGTATCTCCCCCTCCCTCTACTAACCCAGCATCCTCCCTGTATCTCCCCCTCCCTCTGCTAACCCAGCATCCTCCCTGTGTCTCCCTCTACTAACCCAGCATCCTCCCTGTATCTCCCTCTACTAACCCAGCATCCTCCCTGTATCTCCCTCTACTAACCCAGCATCATCCCTGTATCTCCCTCTACTAACCCAGCATCCTCCATGTATCTCCCTCTACTAACCCAGCATCCTCCCTGTATCTCCCCCTCCCTCTACTAACCCAGCATCCTCCCTGTATCTCCCCCTCCATCTACTAACCCAGCATCCTCCCTGTATCTCCCTCTACTAACCCAGCATCCTCCCTGTATCTCCCTCTACTAACCCAGCATCCTCACTGTATCTACCCCTCCCTCTACTTACCCAGCATCCTCCCTGTATCTCCCCCTCCCTATACTAACCCAGCATCCTCCATGTATCTCCCTCTACTAACCCAGCATCCTCCCTGTATCTCCCTCTACTAACCCAGCATCCTCCCTGTATCTCCCCCTCCCTCTACTAACCCAGCATCCTCCCTGTATCTCCCCCTCCCTCTACTAACCCAGCATCCTCCCTGTATCTCCCCCTCCCTCTACTAACCCAGCATCCTGCCTGTATCTCCCCCTCCCACCACTAACCCAGCATCCTCCCTGTATCTCCCTCTACTAACCCAGCATCCTCCCTGTATCTCCCCCTCCCTCTACTAACCCAGCATCCTCCCTGTATCTCCCCCTCCCTCTACTAACCCAGCATCCTCCCTGTATCTCCCCCTCCCTCTACTAACCCAGCATCCTCCCTGTATCTCCCACTACTAACCCAGCATCCTCCCTGTATCTCCCCCTCCCTCTACTAACCCAGCATCCTCCCTGTATCTCCCCCTCCCTCTACTAACCCAGCATCCTCCCTGTATCTCCCCCTCCCTCTACTAACACAGCATCCTCCCTGTATCTTCCCCTCCCTCTACTAACCCAGCATCCTCCCTGTATCTCCCTCTACTAACCCAGCATCCTCCCTGTATCTCCCTCTACTAACCCAGCATCTTCCCTGTATCTCCCCCTCCCTCTACTAACCCAGCATCCTTCCTGAATCTCCCCCTCCCTCTACTAACCCAGCATCCTCCCTGTATCTCTCCCTCCCTCTACTAACCCAGCATCCTCCCTGTATCTCCCTCTACTAACCCAGCATCCTCCCTGTATCTCCCCCTCCCTCTACTAACCCAGCATCCTCCCTGTATCTCCCCCTCCCTCTACTAACCCAGCATCCTCCCTGTATCTCCCCCTCCCTCTACTAACCCAGCATCCTCCCTGTATCTCCCCCTCCCTCTACTAACCCAGCATCCTCCCTGTGTCTCCCTCTACTAACCCAGCATCCTCCCTGTATCTCCCTCTACTAACCCAGCATCCTCCCTGTATCTCCCCCTCCCTCTACTAACCCAGCATCCTCCCTGTATCTCCCCCTCCCTCTACTAACCCAGCATCCTCCCTGTATCTCCCTCTAATAACCCAGCATCATCCCTGTATCTCCCTCCACTAACCCAGCATCCTCCCTGTATCTCCCTCTACTAACCCAGCATCCTCCATGTATCTCCCTCTACTAACCCAGCATCCTTCATGTATCTCCCTCTACTAACCCAGTATCCTCCCTGTATCTCCCCCTCCCTCTACTAACCCAGCATCCTCCCTGTATCTCCCTCTACTAACCCAGTATCCTCCCTGTATCTCCCCCTCCATCTACTAACCCAGCATTCTCCCTGTATCTCCCCCTCCCTCTACTAACCCAGCATCCTCCCTGTATCTCCCTCTACTAACCCAGCATCCTCCTTGTATTTCCCTCTACTAACCCAGCATCCTCCCTGTATCTCCCTCTACTAACCCAGCATCCGCCATGTATCTCCCTCTACTAACCCAGCATCCTCCATGTATCTCCCTCTACTAACCCAGCATCCTCCCTGTATCTCCCCCTCCCTCTACTAACCCAGCATCCTCCCTGTATCTCCCCCTCCCTCTACTAACCAAGCATCCTCCATGTATCTCCCTCTACTAACCCAGCATCCTCCCTGTATCTCCCCCTCCCTCTACTAACCCAGCATCCTCCATGTATCTCCCTCTACTAACCCAGCATCCTCCCTGTATCTCCCCCTCCTTCTACTAACCAAGTATCCTCCATGTATCTCCCTCTACTAACCCAGCATCCTCCATGTATCTCCCTCTACTAACCCAGCATCCTCCCTGTATCTCCCCCTCCCTCTACTAATCCAGCATCCTCCCTGTATCTCCCTCTACTAACCCAGCATCCTCCCTGTATCTCCCTCTACTATCCCAGCATCCTCCCTGTATCTCCCTCTACTATCCCAGCATCCTCCCTGTATCTCCCCCTCCCTCTACTAACCCAGCATCCTCCCTGTGTCTCCCTCTACTAACCCAGCATCCTCCCTGTATCTCCCCCTCCCTCTACTAACCCAGTATCCTCCCTGTATCTCCCCCTCCCTCTACTAATCCAGCATCCTCTCTGTATCTCCCTCTACTAACCCAGCATCCTCCCTGTATCTCCCCCTCCCTCTACTGGCCCAGCATCCTCCCTGTATCTCCCCCTCCCTCTACTAACCCAGCATCCTCCCTGTATCTCCCTCTACTAACCCAGCATCCTTCCTGAATCTCCCCGTCCCTCTACTAACCCAGCATCCTCCCTGTATCTCTCCCTCCCTCTACTAACCCAGCATCCTCCCTGTATCTCCCTCTACTAACCCAGCATCCTCCCTGTATCTCCCCCTCCCTCTACTAACCCAGCATCCTCCCTGTATCTCCCCCTCCCTCTACTAACCCAGCATCCTCCCTGTATCTCCCCCTCCCTCTACTAACCCAGCATCCTCCCTGTATCTCCCCCTCCCTCTACTAACCCAGCATCCTCCCTGTATCTCCCTCTACTAACCCAGCATCCTCCCTGTATCTCCCTCTACTAACCCAGCATCTTCCCTGTATCTCCCCCTCCCTCTACTAACCCAGCATCCTTCCTGTATCTCCCCCTCCCTCTACTAACCCAGCATCCTCCCTGTATCTCTCCCTCCCTCTACTAACCCAGCATCCTCCCTGTATCTCCCTCTACTAACCCAGCATCCTCCCTGTATCTCCCTCTACTAACCCAGCATCCTCCCTGTATCTCCCCCTCCCTCTACTAACCCAGCATCATCCCTGTAACTCCCCCTCCCTCTACTAACCCAGCATCCTCCCTGTGTCTCCCTCTACTAACCCAGCATCCTCCCTGTATCTCCCTCTACTAACCCTGCATCCTCCCTGTATCTCCCTCTACTAACCCAGCATCCTCCCTGTATCTCCCTCTACTAACCCAGCATCCTCCCTGTATCTCCCTCTACTAACCCAGCATCATCCCTGTATCTCCCTCTACTAACCAGGCATCCTCCATGTATCTCCCTCTACTAACCCAGCATCCTCCCTGTATCTCCCCCTCCCTCTACTAACCCAGCATCCTCCCTGTATCTTCCCCTCCCTCTACTAACCCAGCATCCTCACTGTATCTCCCTCTACTAACCCAGCATCATCCCTGTATCTCCCTCTCCTAACCCAGCATCCTCCCTGTATCTCCCTCTACTAACCCAGCATCCTCCCTGTATCTCCCCCTCCCTCTACTAACCCAGCATCCTCCCTGTATCTCCCCCTCCCTCTACTAACCCAGCATCCTCCCTGTATCTCCCCCTCCCTCTACTAACACAGCATCCTCCCTGTATCTCCCCCTCCCTCCACTAACCCAGCATCCTCCCTGTATCTCCCTCTACTAACCCAGCATCCTCGCTGTATCTCCCCCTCCCTCTACTAACCCAGCATCCTCCCTGTATCTCCCTCTCCTAACCCAGCATCCTCCCTGTATCTCCCTCTACTAACCCAGCATCCTCCCTGTATCACCCCCTCCCTCTACTAACCCAGCATCCTCCCTGTATCTCCCCCTCCCTCTACTAACCCAGCATCCTCCCTGTATCTCCCCCTCCCTCTACTAACCCAGCATCCTCCCTGTATCTCCCCCTCCCTCTACTAACACAGCATCCTCCCTGTATCTCCCCCTCCCTCTACTAACCCAGCATCCTGCCTGTTTCTCCCTCTACTAACCCAGTATCCTCCTTGTATCTCCCCCTCCCTATACTAACCCAGCATCCTCCCTGTATCTCCCCCTCCCTCTACTAACCCAGCATCCTCCCTGTATCTCCCTCTACTAACCCAGCATCCTCCCTGTATCTCCCTCTACTAACCCAGCATCCTCCCTGTATCTCCCTCTACTAACCCAGCATCCTCCCTGTATCTCCCTCTACTAACCCAGCATCCTCCCTGTATCTCCCCCTACCTCTACTAACCCAGCATCCTGCCTGTATCTCACTCTACTAACCCAGTATCCTCCTTGTATCTCCCCCTCCCTATACTAACCCAGCATCCTCCCTGTATCTCCCCCTTCCTCTACTAACCCAGCATCCTCCCTGTATCTTCCCCTCCCTCTACTAACCCAGCATCCTCCCTGTATCTCCCCCTCCCTCTACTAACCCAGCATCCTCCCTGTATCTCCCCCTCCCTCTACTAACCCAGCATCCTCCCTGTATCTCCCCCTCCCTCTACTAACCCAGCATCCTCCCTGTATCTCCCCCTCCCTCTACTAACCCAGCATCCTCCCTGTATCTCCCCCTCCCTCTACTAACCCAGCATCCTCCCTGTATCTCCACCTCCCTCTACTAACCCAACATCCTCCCTGTATCTCCCTCTACTAACCAAGCATCCTCCCTGTATCTCCCTCTACTAACCCAGCATCTTCCCTGTATCTCCCCCTCCCTCTACTAACCTAGCATCCTTTCTGAATCTCCCCCTCCCTCTACTAACCCAGCATCCTCCCTGTATCTCTCCCTCCCTCTACTAACCCAGCATCCTCCCTGTATCTCCCCCTCCCTCTACTAACCCAGCATCCTCCCTGTATCTCCCCCTCCCTCTACTAACCCAGCATCCTCCCTGTATCTCCCCCTCCCTCTACTAACCCAGCATCCTCCCTGTGTCTCCCTCTACTAACCCAGCATCCTCCCTGTATCTCCCTCTACTAACCCAGCATCCTCCCTGTATCTCCCTCTACTAACCCAGCATCCTCCATGTATCTCCCTCTACTAACCCAGCATCCTTCATGTATCTCCCTCTACTAACCCAGTATCCTCCCTGTATCTCCCCCTCCCTCTACTAACCCAGCATCCTCCCTGTATCTCCCTCTACTAACCCAGTATCCTCCCTGTATCTCCCCCTCCATCTACTAACCCAGCATTCTCCCTGTATCTCCCCCTCCCTCTACTAACCCAGCATCCTCCCTGTATCTCCCTCTACTAACCCAGCATCCTCCTTGTATTTCCCTCTACTAACCCAGCATCCTCCCTGTATCTCCCTCTACTAACCCAGCATCCGCCATGTATCTCCCTCTACTAACCCAGCATCCTCCATGTATCTCCCTCTACTAACCCAGCATCCTCCCTGTATCTCCCCCTCCCTCTACTAACCCAGCATCCTCCCTGTATCTCCCCCTCCCTCTACTAACCAAGCATCCTCCATGTATCTCCCTCTACTAACCCAGCATCCTCCCTGTATCTCCCCCTCCCTCTACTAACCCAGCATCCTCCATGTATCTCCCTCTACTAACCCAGCATCCTCCCTGTATCTCCCCCTCCTTCTACTAACCAAGTATCCTCCATGTATCTCCCTCTACTAACCCAGCATCCTCCATGTATCTCCCTCTACTAACCCAGCATCCTCCCTGTATCTCCCCCTCCCTCTACTAATCCAGCATCCTCCCTGTATCTCCCTCTACTAACCCAGCATCCTCCCTGTATCTCCCTCTACTATCCCAGCATCCTCCCTGTATCTCCCTCTACTATCCCAGCATCCTCCCTGTATCTCCCCCTCCCTCTACTAACCCAGCATCCTCCCTGTGTCTCCCTCTACTAACCCAGCATCCTCCCTGTATCTCCCCCTCCCTCTACTAACCCAGTATCCTCCCTGTATCTCCCCCTCCCTCTACTAATCCAGCATCCTCTCTGTATCTCCCTCTACTAACCCAGCATCCTCCCTGTATCTCCCCCTCCCTCTACTGGCCCAGCATCCTCCCTGTATCTCCCCCTCCCTCTACTAACCCAGCATCCTCCCTGTATCTCCCTCTACTAACCCAGCATCCTTCCTGAATCTCCCCGTCCCTCTACTAACCCAGCATCCTCCCTGTATCTCTCCCTCCCTCTACTAACCCAGCATCCTCCCTGTATCTCCCTCTACTAACCCAGCATCCTCCCTGTATCTCCCCCTCCCTCTACTAACCCAGCATCCTCCCTGTATCTCCCCCTCCCTCTACTAACCCAGCATCCTCCCTGTATCTCCCCCTCCCTCTACTAACCCAGCATCCTCCCTGTATCTCCCCCTCCCTCTACTAACCCAGCATCCTCCCTGTATCTCCCTCTACTAACCCAGCATCCTCCCTGTATCTCCCTCTACTAACCCAGCATCTTCCCTGTATCTCCCCCTCCCTCTACTAACCCAGCATCCTTCCTGTATCTCCCCCTCCCTCTACTAACCCAGCATCCTCCCTGTATCTCTCCCTCCCTCTACTAACCCAGCATCCTCCCTGTATCTCCCTCTACTAACCCAGCATCCTCCCTGTATCTCCCTCTACTAACCCAGCATCCTCCCTGTATCTCCCCCTCCCTCTACTAACCCAGCATCATCCCTGTAACTCCCCCTCCCTCTACTAACCCAGCATCCTCCCTGTGTCTCCCTCTACTAACCCAGCATCCTCCCTGTATCTCCCTCTACTAACCCTGCATCCTCCCTGTATCTCCCTCTACTAACCCAGCATCCTCCCTGTATCTCCCTCTACTAACCCAGCATCCTCCCTGTATCTCCCTCTACTAACCCAGCATCATCCCTGTATCTCCCTCTACTAACCAGGCATCCTCCATGTATCTCCCTCTACTAACCCAGCATCCTCCCTGTATCTCCCCCTCCCTCTACTAACCCAGCATCCTCCCTGTATCTTCCCCTCCCTCTACTAACCCAGCATCCTCACTGTATCTCCCTCTACTAACCCAGCATCATCCCTGTATCTCCCTCTCCTAACCCAGCATCCTCCCTGTATCTCCCTCTACTAACCCAGCATCCTCCCTGTATCTCCCCCTCCCTCTACTAACCCAGCATCCTCCCTGTATCTCCCCCTCCCTCTACTAACCCAGCATCCTCCCTGTATCTCCCCCTCCCTCTACTAACACAGCATCCTCCCTGTATCTCCCCCTCCCTCCACTAACCCAGCATCCTCCCTGTATCTCCCTCTACTAACCCAGCATCCTCGCTGTATCTCCCCCTCCCTCTACTAACCCAGCATCCTCCCTGTATCTCCCTCTCCTAACCCAGCATCCTCCCTGTATCTCCCTCTACTAACCCAGCATCCTCCCTGTATCACCCCCTCCCTCTACTAACCCAGCATCCTCCCTGTATCTCCCCCTCCCTCTACTAACCCAGCATCCTCCCTGTATCTCCCCCTCCCTCTACTAACCCAGCATCCTCCCTGTATCTCCCCCTCCCTCTACTAACACAGCATCCTCCCTGTATCTCCCCCTCCCTCTACTAACCCAGCATCCTGCCTGTTTCTCCCTCTACTAACCCAGTATCCTCCTTGTATCTCCCCCTCCCTATACTAACCCAGCATCCTCCCTGTATCTCCCCCTCCCTCTACTAACCCAGCATCCTCCCTGTATCTCCCTCTACTAACCCAGCATCCTCCCTGTATCTCCCTCTACTAACCCAGCATCCTCCCTGTATCTCCCTCTACTAACCCAGCATCCTCCCTGTATCTCCCTCTACTAACCCAGCATCCTCCCTGTATCTCCCCCTACCTCTACTAACCCAGCATCCTGCCTGTATCTCACTCTACTAACCCAGTATCCTCCTTGTATCTCCCCCTCCCTATACTAACCCAGCATCCTCCCTGTATCTCCCCCTTCCTCTACTAACCCAGCATCCTCCCTGTATCTTCCCCTCCCTCTACTAACCCAGCATCCTCCCTGTATCTCCCCCTCCCTCTACTAACCCAGCATCCTCCCTGTATCTCCCCCTCCCTCTACTAACCCAGCATCCTCCCTGTATCTCCCCCTCCCTCTACTAACCCAGCATCCTCCCTGTATCTCCCCCTCCCTCTACTAACCCAGCATCCTCCCTGTATCTCCCCCTCCCTCTACTAACCCAGCATCCTCCCTGTATCTCCACCTCCCTCTACTAACCCAACATCCTCCCTGTATCTCCCTCTACTAACCAAGCATCCTCCCTGTATCTCCCTCTACTAACCCAGCATCTTCCCTGTATCTCCCCCTCCCTCTACTAACCTAGCATCCTTTCTGAATCTCCCCCTCCCTCTACTAACCCAGCATCCTCCCTGTATCTCTCCCTCCCTCTACTAACCCAGCATCCTCCCTGTATCTCCCCCTCCCTCTACTAACCCAGCATCCTCCCTGTATCTCCCCCTCCCTCTACTAACCCAGCATCCTCCCTGTATCTCCCCCTCCCTCTACTAACCCAGCATCCTCCCTGTGTCTCCCTCTACTAACCCAGCATCCTCCCTGTATCTCCCTCTACTAACCCAGCATCCTCCCTGTATCTCCCTCTACTAACCCAGCATCTTCCCTGTATCTCCCCCTCCCTCTACTAACCCAGCATCCTTCCTGTATCTCCCCCTCCCTCTACTAACCCAGCATCCTCCCTGTATCTCTCCCTCCCTCCACTAACCCAGCATCCTCCCTGTATCTCCCTCTTCTAACCCAGCATCCTCCCTGTATCTCCCCCTCCCTCTACTAACCCAGCATCCTCCCTGTATCTCCCCCTCCCTCTACTAACCCAGCATCCTCCCTGTGTCTCCCTCTACTATCCCAGCATCCTCCCTGTATCTCCCTCTACTAACCCAGCATCCTCCCTGTATCTCCCTCTACTAACCCAGCATCCTCCCTGTATCTCCCTCTACTAACCCAGCATCATCCCTGTATCTCCCTCTACTAACCCAGCATCCTCCATGTATCTCCCTCTACTAACCCAGCATCCTCCCTGTATCTCCCCCTCCCTCTACTAACCCAGCATCCTCCCTGTATCTCCCCCTCCATCTACTAACCCAGCATCCTCCCTGTATCTCCCTCTACTAACCCAGCATCCTCCCTGTATCTCCCCCTCCCTCTACTAACCCAGCATCCTTCCTGTATCTCCCCCTCCCTCTACTAACCCAGCATCCTCCCTGTGTCTCCCTCTACTAACCCAGCATCCTCCCTGTATCTCCCTCTACTAACCCAGCATCCTCCCTGTATCTCCCTCTACTAACCCAGCATCTTCCCTGTATCTCCCCCTCCCTCTACTAACCCAGCATCCTTCCTGTATCTCCCCCTCCCTCTACTAACCCAGCATCCTCCCTGTATCTCTCCCTTCCTCCACTAACCCAGCATCCTCCCTGTATCTCCCTCTACTAACCCAGCATCCTCCCTGTATCTCCCCCTCCCTCTACTAACCCAGCATCCTCCCTGTATCTCCCCCTCCCTCTGCTAACCCAGCATCCTCCCTGTGTCTCCCTCTACTAACCCAGCATCCTCCCTGTATCTCCCTCTACTAACCCAGCATCCTCCCTGTATCTCCCTCTACTAACCCAGCATCCTCCCTGTATCTCCCTCTACTAACCCAGCATCATCCCTGTATCTCCCTCTACTAACCCAGCATCCTCCCTGTATCTCCCTCTACTAACCCAGCATCTTCCCTGTATCTCCCCCTCCCTCTACTAACCCAGCATTCTTCCTGTATCTCCCCCTCCCTCTACTAACCCAGCATCCTCCCTGTATCTCTCCCTCCCTCCACTAACCCAGCATCCTCCCTGTATCTCCCTCTACTAACCCAGCATCCTCCCTGTATCTCTCCCTCCCTCTACTAACCCAGCATCCTCCCTGTATCTCCCCCTCCCTCTGCTAACCCAGCATCCTCCCTGTGTCTCCCTCTACTAACCCAGCATCCTCCCTGTATCTCCCTCTACTAACCCAGCATCCTCCCTGTATCTCCCTCTACTAACCCAGCATCATCCCTGTATCTCCCTCTACTAACCCAGCATCCTCCATGTATCTCCCTCTACTAACCCAGCATCCTCCCTGTATCTCCCCCTCCCTCTACTAACCCAGCATCCTCCCTGTATCTCCCCCTCCATCTACTAACCCAGCATCCTCCCTGTATCTCCCTCTACTAACCCAGCATCCTCCCTGTATCTCCCTCTACTAACCCAGCATCCTCACTGTATCTCCCCCTCCCTCTACTTACCCAGCATCCTCCCTGTATCTCCCCCTCCCTATACTAACCCAGCATCCTCCATGTATCTCCCTCTACTAACCCAGCATCCTCCCTGTATCTCCCTCTACTAACCCAGCATCCTCCCTGTGTCTCCCTCTACTAACCCAGCATCCTCCCTGTATCTCCCTCTACTAACCCAGCATCCTCCCTGTATCTCCCTCTACTAACCCAGCATCTTCCCTGTATCTCCCCCTCCCTCTACTAACCCAGCATCCTTCCTGTATCTCCCCCTCCCTCTACTAACCCAGCATCCTCCCTGTATCTCTCCCTTCCTCCACTAACCCAGCATCCTCCCTGTATCTCCCTCTACTAACCCAGCATCCTCCCTGTATCTCCCCCTCCCTCTACTAACCCAGCATCCTCCCTGTATCTCCCCCTCCCTCTGCTAACCCAGCATCCTCCCTGTGTCTCCCTCTACTAACCCAGCATCCTCCCTGTATCTCCCTCTACTAACCCAGCATCCTCCCTGTATCTCCCTCTACTAACCCAGCATCCTCCCTGTATCTCCCTCTACTAACCCAGCATCATCCCTGTATCTCCCTCTACTAACCCAGCATCCTCCCTGTATCTCCCTCTACTAACCCAGCATCTTCCCTGTATCTCCCCCTCCCTCTACTAACCCAGCATTCTTCCTGTATCTCCCCCTCCCTCTACTAACCCAGCATCCTCCCTGTATCTCTCCCTCCCTCCACTAACCCAGCATCCTCCCTGTATCTCCCTCTACTAACCCAGCATCCTCCCTGTATCTCTCCCTCCCTCTACTAACCCAGCATCCTCCCTGTATCTCCCCCTCCCTCTGCTAACCCAGCATCCTCCCTGTGTCTCCCTCTACTAACCCAGCATCCTCCCTGTATCTCCCTCTACTAACCCAGCATCCTCCCTGTATCTCCCTCTACTAACCCAGCATCATCCCTGTATCTCCCTCTACTAACCCAGCATCCTCCATGTATCTCCCTCTACTAACCCAGCATCCTCCCTGTATCTCCCCCTCCCTCTACTAACCCAGCATCCTCCCTGTATCTCCCCCTCCATCTACTAACCCAGCATCCTCCCTGTATCTCCCTCTACTAACCCAGCATCCTCCCTGTATCTCCCTCTACTAACCCAGCATCCTCACTGTATCTCCCCCTCCCTCTACTTACCCAGCATCCTCCCTGTATCTCCCCCTCCCTATACTAACCCAGCATCCTCCATGTATCTCCCTCTACTAACCCAGCATCCTCCCTGTATCTCCCTCTACTAACCCAGCATCCTCCCTGTATCTCCCCCTCCCTCTACTAACCCAGCATCCTCCCTGTATCTCCCCCTCCCTCTACTAACCCAGCATCCTCCCTGTATCTCCCCCTCCCTCTACTAACCCAGCATCCTGCCTGTATCTCCCCCTCCCACCACTAACCCAGCATCCTCCCTGTATCTCCCTCTACTAACCCAGCATCCTCCCTGTATCTCCCCCTCCCTCTACTAACCCAGCATCCTCCCTGTATCTCCCCCTCCCTCTACTAACCCAGCATCCTCCCTGTATCTCCCCCTCCCTCTACTAACCCAGCATCCTCCCTGTATCTCCCACTACTAACCCAGCATCCTCCCTGTATCTCCCCCTCCCTCTACTAACCCAGCATCCTCCCTGTATCTCCCCCTCCCTCTACTAACCCAGCATCCTCCCTGTATCTCCCCCTCCCTCTACTAACCCAGCATCCTCCCTGTATCTCCCCCTCCCTCTACTAACACAGCATCCTCCCTGTATCTTCCCCTCCCTCTACTAACCCAGCATCCTCCCTGTATCTCCCTCTACTAACCCAGCATCCTCCCTGTATCTCCCTCTACTAACCCAGCATCTTCCCTGTATCTCCCCCTCCCTCTACTAACCCAGCATCCTTCCTGAATCTCCCCCTCCCTCTACTAACCCAGCATCCTCCCTGTATCTCTCCCTCCCTCTACTAACCCAGCATCCTTCCTGTATCTCCCTCTACTAACCCAGCATCCTCCCTGTATCTCCCCCTCCCTCTACTAACCCAGCATCCTCCCTGTATCTCCCCCTCCCTCTACTAACCCAGCATCCTCCCTGTATCTCCCCCTCCCTCTACTAACCCAGCATCCTCCCTGTATCTCCCCCTCCCTCTACTAACCCAGCATCCTCCCTGTGTCTCCCTCTGCTAACCCAGCATCCTCCCTGTATCTCCCTCTACTAACCCAGCATCCTCCCTGTATCTCCCCCTCCCTCTACTAACCCAGCATCCTCCCTGTATCTCCCCCTCCCTCTACTAACCCAGCATCCTCCCTGTATCTCCCTCTAATAACCCAGCATCATCCCTGTATCTCCCTCCACTAACCCAGCATCCTCCATGTATCTCCCTCTACTAACCCAGCATCCTCCATGTATCTCCCTCTACTAACCCAGCATCCTTCATGTATCTCCCTCTACTAACCCAGTATCCTCCCTGTATCTCCCCCTCCCTCTACTAACCCAGCATCCTCCCTGTATCTCCCTCTACTAACCCAGTATCCTCCCTGTATCTCCCCCTCCAACTACTAACCCAGCATTCTCCCTGTATCTCCCCCTCCCTCTACTAACCCAGCATCCTCCCTGTATCTCCCTCTACTAACCCAGCATCCTCCTTGTATTTCCCTCTACTAACCCAGCATCCTCCCTGTATCTCCCTCTACTAACCCAGCATCCGCCATGTATCTCCCTCTACTAACCCAGCATCCTCCATGTATCTCCCTCTACTAACCCAGCATCCTCCCTGTATCTCCCCCTCCCTCTACTAACCCAGCATCCTCCCTGTATCTCCCCCTCCCTCTACTAACCAAGCATCCTCCATGTATCTCCCTCTACTAACCCAGCATCCTCCCTGTATCTCCCCCTCCCTCTACTAACCCAGCATCCTCCATGTATCTCCCTCTACTAACCCAGCATCCTCCCTGTATCTCCCCCTCCTTCTACTAACCAAGTATCCTCCATGTATCTCCCTCTACTAACCCAGCATCCTCCATGTATCTCCCTCTACTAACCCAGCATCCTCCCTGTATCTCCCCCTCCCTCTACTAATCCAGCATCCTCCCTGTATCTCCCTCTACTAACCCAGCATCCTCCCTGTATCTCCCTCTACTATCCCAGCATCCTCCCTGTATCTCCCCCTCCCTCTACTAACCCAGCATCCTCCCTGTGTCTCCCTCTACTAACCCAGCATCCTCCCTGTATCTCCCCCTCCCTCTACTAACCCAGTATCCTCCCTGTATCTCCCCCTCCCTCTACTAATCCAGCATCCTCTCTGTATCTCCCTCTACTAACCCAGCATCCTCCCTGTATCTCCCCCTCCCTCTACTGGCCCAGCATCCTCCCTGTATCTCCCCCTCCCTCTACTAACCCAGCATCCTCCCTGTATCTCCCTCTACTAACCCAGCATCCTTCCTGAATCTCCCCGTCCCTCTACTAACCCAGCATCCTCCCTGTATCTCTCCCTCCCTCTACTAACCCAGCATCCTCCCTGTATCTCCCTCTACTAACCCAGCATCCTCCCTGTATCTCCCCCTCCCTCTACTAACCCAGCATCCTCCCTGTATCTCCCCCTCCCTCTACTAACCCAGCATCCTCCCTGTATCTCCCCCTCCCTCTACTAACCCAGCATCCTCCCTGTATCTCCCCCTCCCTCTACTAACCCAGCATCCTCCCTGTGTCTCCCTCTACTAACCCAGCATCCTCCCTGTATCTCCCTCTACTAACCCA
This sequence comes from Pseudophryne corroboree, assembly GCF_028390025.1. Classification (NCBI taxonomy): domain Eukaryota; kingdom Metazoa; phylum Chordata; class Amphibia; order Anura; family Myobatrachidae; genus Pseudophryne; species Pseudophryne corroboree. The sequence goes on from NC_086448.1 coordinate 7,060,392, forward strand.
GCATCCTCCCTGTATCTCCCTCTACTAACCCAGCATCTTCCCTGTATCTCCCCCTCCCTCTACTAACCCAGCATCCTTCCTGTATCTCCCCCTCCCTCTACTAACCCAGCATCCTCCCTGTATCTCTCCCTCCCTCTACTAACCCAGCATCCTCCCTGTATCTCCCTCTACTAACCCAGCATCCTCCCTGTATCTCCCCCTCCCTCTACTAACCCAGCATCATCCCTGTAACTCCCCCTCCCTCTACTAACCCAGCATCCTCCCTGTGTCTCCCTCTACTAACCCAGCATCCTCCCTGTATCTCCCTCTACTAACCCTGCATCCTCCCTGTATCTCCCTCTACTAACCCAGCATCCTCCCTGTATCTCCCTCTACTAACCCAGCATCCTCCCTGTATCTCCCTCTACTAACCCAGCATCATCCCTGTATCTCCCTCTACAAACCAGGCATCCTCCATGTATCACCCTCTACTAACCCAGCATCCTCCCTGTATCTCCCCCTCCCTCTACTAACCCAGCATCCTCCCTGTATCTTCCCCTCCCTCTACTAACCCAGCATCCTCACTGTATCTCCCTCTACTAACCCAGCATCATCCCTGTATCTCCCTCTACTAACCCAGCATCCTCCATGTATCTCCCTCTACTAACCCAGCATCCTCCCTGTATCTCCCCCTCCCTCTACTAACCCAGCATCCTCCCTGTATCTCCCTCTACTAACCCAGTATCCTCCCTGTATCTCCCCCTCCCTCTACTAACCCAGCATTCTCCCTGTATCTCCCCCTCCCTCTACTAACCCAGCATCCTCCCTGTATCTCCCTCTAATAACCCAGCATCATCCCTGTATCTCCCTCCACTAACCCAGCATCCTCCATGTATCTCCCTCTACTAACCCAGCATCCTCCATGTATCTCCCTCTACTAACCCAGCATCCTTCATGTATCTCCCTCTACTAACCCAGTATCCTCCCTGTATCTCCCCCTCCCTCTACTAACCCAGCATCCTCCCTGTATCTCCCTCTACTAACCCAGTATCCTCCCTGTATCTCCCCCTCCCTCTACTAACCCAGCATTCTCCCTGTATCTCCCCCTCGCTCTACTAACCCAGCATCCTCCCTGTATCTCCCTCTACTAACCCAGCATCCTCCTTGTATCTCCCTCTACTAACCCAGCATCCTCCCTGTATCTCCCTCTCCCTCTACTAACCCAGCATCCTCCCTGTATCTCCCTCTACTAACCCAGCATCCTCCCTGTATCTCCCCCTCCCTCTACTAACCCAGCATCCTCCCTGTATCTCCCTCTACTAACCCAGCATCCTCCCTGTATCTCCCTCTACTAACCCAGCATCCTCCCTGTATCTCCCTCTACTAACCCAGCATCCTTCCTGTATCTCCCTCTACTAACCCAGCATCCTCCCTGTATCTCCCCCTCCCTCTACTAACCCAGCATCCTCCCTGTATCTCCCCCTCCCTCTACTAACCCAGCATCCTCCCTGTATCTCCCCCTCCCTCTACTAACCCAGCATCCTCCCTGTATCTCCCTCTACTAACCCAGCATCCTCCCTGTATCTCCCCCTCCCTCTACTAACCCAGCATCCTCCCTGTATCTCCCCCTCCCTCTACTAACCCAGCATCCTCCCTGTATCTCCCCCTCCCTCTACTAACCCAGCATCCTCCCTGTATCTCCCTCTCCCTCTACTAACCCAGCATCCTCCCTGTATCTCCCTCTCCCACTACTAACCCAGCATCCTCCCTGTATCTCCCCCTCCCTCTACTAACCCAGCATGCTCCCTGTATCTCCCCCTCCCTCTACTAACCCAGCATCCTCCCTGTATCTCCCTCTACTAACCCAGCATCCTCCCTGTATCTCCCTCTACTAAGCCAGCATCCTCCCTGTATCTCCCTCTACTAACCCAGCATCCTTCCTGTATCTCCCTCTACTAACCCAGCATCCTCCCTGTATCTCCCCCTCCCTCTACTAACCCAGCATCCTCCCTGTATCTCCCTCAACTAACCCAGCATCCTTCCTGTATCTCCCTCTACTAACCCAGCATCCTCCCTGTATCTCCCCCTCCCTCTACTAACCCAGCATCCTCCCTGTATCTCCCTCTACTAACCCAGCATCCTCCCTGTATCTCCCTCTACTAACCCAGCATCCTCCCTGTATCTCCCTCTACTAACCCAGCATCCTCCCTGTATCTCCCTCTACTAACCCAGCATCCTCCCTGTATCTCCCCCTCCCTCTACTAACCCAGCATCCTCCCTGTATCTCCCTCTCCCTCTACTAACCCAGCATCCTCCCTGTATCTCCCTCTACTAACCCAGCATCCTCCCTGTATCTCCCCCTCCCTCTACTAACCCAGCATCCTCCCTGTATCTCCCTCTACTAACCCAGCATCCTCCCTGTATCTCCCTCTACTAACCCAGCATCCTCCCTGTATCTCCCTCTACTAACCCAGCATCCTCCCTGTATCTCCCCCTCCCTCTACTAACCCAGCATCCTCCCTGTATCTCCCTCTACTAACCCAGTATCCTCCCTGTATCTCCCCCTCCCTCTACTAACCCAGCATTCTCCCTGTATCTCCCCCTCCCTCTACTAACCCAGCATCCTCCCTGTATCTCCCTCTAATAACCCAGCATCATCCCTGTATCTCCCTCCACTAACCCAGCATCCTCCATGTATCTCCCTCTACTAACCCAGCATCCTCCATGTATCTCCCTCTACTAACCCAGCATCCTTCATGTATCTCCCTCTACTAACCCAGTATCCTCCCTGTATCTCCCCCTCCCTCTACTAACCCAGCATCCTCCCTGTATCTCCCTCTACTAACCCAGTATCCTCCCTGTATCTCCCCCTCCCTCTACTAACCCAGCATTCTCCCTGTATCTCCCCCTCGCTCTACTAACCCAGCATCCTCCCTGTATCTCCCTCTACTAACCCAGCATCCTCCTTGTATCTCCCTCTACTAACCCAGCATCCTCCCTGTATCTCCCTCTCCCTCTACTAACCCAGCATCCTCCCTGTATCTCCCTCTACTAACCCAGCATCCTCCCTGTATCTCCCCCTCCCTCTACTAACCCAGCATCCTCCCTGTATCTCCCTCTACTAACCCAGCATCCTCCCTGTATCTCCCTCTACTAACCCAGCATCCTCCCTGTATCTCCCTCTACTAACCCAGCATCCTTCCTGTATCTCCCTCTACTAACCCAGCATCCTCCCTGTATCTCCCCCTCCCTCTACTAACCCAGCATCCTCCCTGTATCTCCCCCTCCCTCTACTAACCCAGCATCCTCCCTGTATCTCCCCCTCCCTCTACTAACCCAGCATCCTCCCTGTATCTCCCTCTACTAACCCAGCATCCTCCCTGTATCTCCCCCTCCCTCTACTAACCCAGCATCCTCCCTGTATCTCCCCCTCCCTCTACTAACCCAGCATCCTCCCTGTATCTCCCCCTCCCTCTACTAACCCAGCATCCTCCCTGTATCTCCCTCTCCCTCTACTAACCCAGCATCCTCCCTGTATCTCCCTCTCCCACTACTAACCCAGCATCCTCCCTGTATCTCCCCCTCCCTCTACTAACCCAGCATGCTCCCTGTATCTCCCCCTCCCTCTACTAACCCAGCATCCTCCCTGTATCTCCCTCTACTAACCCAGCATCCTCCCTGTATCTCCCTCTACTAAGCCAGCATCCTCCCTGTATCTCCCTCTACTAACCCAGCATCCTTCCTGTATCTCCCTCTACTAACCCAGCATCCTCCCTGTATCTCCCCCTCCCTCTACTAACCCAGCATCCTCCCTGTATCTCCCTCAACTAACCCAGCATCCTTCCTGTATCTCCCTCTACTAACCCAGCATCCTCCCTGTATCTCCCCCTCCCTCTACTAACCCAGCATCCTCCCTGTATCTCCCTCTACTAACCCAGCATCCTCCCTGTATCTCCCTCTACTAACCCAGCATCCTCCCTGTATCTCCCTCTACTAACCCAGCATCCTCCCTGTATCTCCCTCTACTAACCCAGCATCCTCCCTGTATCTCCCTCTACTAACCCAGCATCCTCCCTGTATCTCCCTCTACTAACCCAGCACCCTTCCTGTATCTCCCTCTACTAACCCAGCATCCTCCCTGTATCTCCCTCTCCCTCTACTAACCCAGCATCCTCCCTGTATCTCCCTCTACTAACCCAGCATCCTCCCTGTATCTCCCCCTCCCTCTACTAACCCAGCATCCTCCCTGTATCTCCCTCTACTAACCCAGCATCCTCCCTGTATCTCCCTCTACTAACCCAGCATCCTCCCTGTATCTCCCTCTACTAACCCAGCATCCTTCCTGTATGTCCCTCTACTAACCCAGCATCCTCCCTGTATCTCCCCCTCCCTCTACTAACCCAGCATCCTCCCTGTATCTCCCCCTCCCTCTACTAACCCAGCATCCTCCCTGTATCTCCCTCTCCCTCTACTAACCCAGCATACTCCCTGTATCTCCCTCTACTAACCCAGCATCCTCCCTGTATCTCCCCCTCCCTCTACTAACCCAGCATCCTCCCTGTATCTCCCCCTCCCTCTACTAACCCAGCATCCTGCCTGTATCTCCCTCTACTAACCCAGTATCCTCCTTGTATCTCCCCCTCCCTATACTAACCCAGCAACCTCCCTGTATCTCCCCCTCCCTCTACTAACCCAGCATCCTCCCTGTATCTCCCCCTCCCTCTACTAACCCAGCATCCTCCCTGTATCTCCCTCTACTAACCCAGCATCCTCCCTGTATCTCCCCCTCCCTCTACTAACCCAGCATCCTCCCTGTATCTCCCCCTCCCTCTACTAACCCAACATCCTGCCTGTATCTCACTCTACTAACCCAGTATCCTCCTTGTATCTCCCCCTCCCTATACTAACCCAGCATCCTCCCTGTATCTCCCCCTCCCTCTACTAACCCAGCATCCTCCCTGTATCTCCCCCTCCCTCTACTAACCCAGCATCCTCCCTGTATCTCCCTCTACTAACCCAGCATCCTCCCTGTATCTCCCTCTACTAACCCAGCATCCTCCCTGTATCTCCCCCTCCCTCTACTAACCCAGCATCCTCCCTGTATCTCCCCCTCCCTCTACTAACCCAGCATCCTCCCTGTATCTCCCTCTACTAACCCAGCATCCTCCCTGTATCTCCCTCTACTAACCCAGCATCCTCCCTGTTTCTCCCTCTACTAACCCAGCATCCTCCCTGTATCTCCCCCTCCCTCTACTAACCCAGCATCATGCCTGTATCTCCCTCTACTAACCCAGTATCCTCCTTGTATCTCCCCCTCCCTCTACTAACCCAGCATCCTCCCTGTATCTCCCTCTACTAACCCAGCATCCTCCCTGTTTCTCCCCCTCCCTCTACTAACCCAGCATCCTCCCTGTATCTCCCCCTCCCTCTACAGTATCCCAGCATCCTCCCTGTATCTCCCTCTACTAACCCAGCATCCTCCCTGTATCTCCCCCTCCCTCTACTAACCCAGCATCCTCCCTGTATCTCCCCATCCCTCTACTAACCCAGCATCCTCCCTGTATCTCCCCCTCCCTCTACTAACCCAGCATCCTCCCTGTATCTCCCCCTCCCTCTACTAACCCAACATCCTCCCTGTATCTCCCTCTACTAACCCAGCATCCTCCCTGTATCTCCCTCTACTAACCCAGCATCTTCCCTGTATCTCCCCCTCCCTCTACTAACCCAGCATCCTTTCTGAATCTCCCCCTCCCTCTACTAACCCAGCATCCTCCCTGTATCTCCCCATCCCTCTACTAACCCAGCATCCTCCCTGTATCTCCCTCTACTAACCCAGCATACTCCATGTATCTCCCTCTACTAACCCAGCATCCTCCATGTATCTCCCTCTACTAACCCAGCATCCTCCCTGTATCTCCCCCTCCCTCTACTAACCCAGCATCCTCCCTGTATCTCCCCCTCCCTCTACTAACCAAGCATCCTCCATGTATCTCCCTCTACTAACCCAGCATCCTCCCTGTATCTCCCCCTCCCTCTACTAACCCAGCATCCTCCATGTATCTCCCTCTACTAACCCAGCATCCTCCCTGTATCTCCCCCTCCTTCTACTAACCCAGTATCCTCCATGTATCTCCCTCTACTAACCCAGCATCCTCCATGTATCTCCCTCTACTAACCCAGCATCCTCCCTGTATCTCCCCCTCCCTCTACTAATCCAGCATCCTCCCTGTATCTCCCTCTACTAACCCAGCATCCTCCCTGTATCTCCCTCTACTATCCCAGCATCCTCCCTGTATCTCCCCCTCCCTCTACTAACCCAGCATCCTCCCTGTATATCCCTCTACTAACCCAGCATCCTCCCTGTGTCTCCCTCTACTAACCCAGCATCCTCCCTGTATCTCCCCCTCCCTCTACTAACCCAGCATCCTCCCTGTATCTCCCCCTCCCTCTACTAATCCAGCATCCTCTCTGTATCTCCCTCTACTAACCCAGCATCCTCCCTGTATCTCCCCCTCCCTCTACTGGCCCAGCATCCTCCCTGTATCTCCCCCTCCCTCTACTAACCCAGCATCCTCCCTGTATCTCCCTCTACTAACCCAGCATCCTTCCTGAATCTCCCCGTCCCTCTACTAACCCAGCATCCTCCCTGTATCTCTCCCTCCCTCTACTAACCCAGCATCCTCCCTGTATCTCCCTCTACTAACCCAGCATCCTCCCTGTATCTCCCCCTCCCTCTACTAACCCAGCATCCTCCCTGTATCTCCCCCTCCCTCTACTAACCCAGCATCCTCCCTGTGTCTCCCCCTCCCTCTACTAACCCAGCATCCTCCCTGTATCTCCCCCTCCCTCTACTAACCCAGCATCCTCCCTGTGTCTCCCTCTACTAACCCAGCATCCTCCCTGTATCTCCCTCTACTAACCCAGCATCCTCCCTGTATCTCCCTCTACTAACCCAGCATCTTCCCTGTATCTCCCCCTCCCTCTACTAACCCAGCATCCTTCCTGTATCTCCCCCTCCCTCTACTAACCCAGCATCCTCCCTGTATCTCTCCCTCCCTCTACTAACCCAGCATCCTCCCTGTATCTCCCTCTACTAACCCAGCATCCTCCCTGTATCTCCCCCTCCCTCTACTAACCCAGCATCATCCCTGTATCTCCCCCTCCCTCTACTAACCCAGCATCCTCCCTGTGTCTCCCTCTACTAACCCAGCATCCTCCCTGTATCTCCCTCTACTAACCCTGCATCCTCCCTGTATCTCCCTCTACTAACCCAGCATCCTCCCTGTATCTCCCTCTACTAACCCAGCATCCTCCCTGTATCTCCCTCTACTAACCCAGCATCATCCCTGTATCTCCCTCTACTAACCAGGCATCCTCCATGTATCTCCCTCTACAACCCAGCATCCTCCCTGTATCTCCCCCTCCCTCTACTAACCCAGCATCCTCCCTGTATCTTCCCCTCCCTCTACTAACCCAGCATCCTCCCTGTATCTCCCTCTACTAACCCAGCATCATCCCTGTATCTCCCTCTACTAACCCAGCATCCTCCATGTATCTCCCTCTACTAACCCAGCATCCTCCCTGTATCTCCCCCTCCCTCTACTAACCCAGCATCCTCCCTGTATCTCCCTCTACTAACCCAGTATCCTCCCTATATCTCCCCCTCCCTCTACTAACCCAGCATTCTCCCTGTATCTCCCCCTCCCTCTACTAACCCAGCATCCTCCCTGTATCTCCCTCTAATAACCCAGCATCATCCCTGTATCTCCCTCCACTAACCCAGCATCCTCCATGTATCTCCCTCTACTAACCCAGCATCCTCCATGTATCTCCCTCTACTAACCCAGCATCCTTCATGTATCTCCCTCTACTAACCCAGTATCCTCCCTGTATCTCCCCCTCCCTCTACTAACCCAGCATCCTCCCTGTATCTCCCTCTACTAACCCAGTATCCTCCCTGTATCTCCCCCTCCCTCTACTAACCCAGCATTCTCCCTGTATCTCCCCCTCGCTCTACTAACCCAGCATCCTCCCTGTATCTCCCTCTACTAACCCAGCATCCTCCTTGTATCTCCCTCTACTAACCCAGCATCCTCCCTGTATCTCCCTCTCCCTCTACTAACCCAGCATCCTCCCTGTATCTCCCTCTACTAACCCAGCATCCTCCCTGTATCTCCCCCTCCCTCTACTAACCCAGCATCCTCCCTGTATCTCCCTCTACTAACCCAGCATCCTCCCTGTATCTCCCTCTACTAACCCAGCATCCTCCCTGTATCTCCCTCTACTAACCCAGCATCCTTCCTGTATCTCCCTCTACTAACCCAGCATCCTCCCTGTATCTCCCCCTCCCTCTACTAACCCAGCATCCTCCCTGTATCTCCCCCTCCCTCTACTAACCCAGCATCCTCCCTGTATCTCCCCCTCCCTCTACTAACCCAGCATCCTCCCTGTATCTCCCTCTACTAACCCAGCATCCTCCCTGTATCTCCCCCTCCCTCTACTAACCCAGCATCCTCCCTGTATCTCCCCCTCCCTCTACTAACCCAGCATCCTCCCTGTATCTCCCCCTCCCTCTACTAACCCAGCATCCTCCCTGTATCTCCCTCTCCCTCTACTAACCCAGCATCCTCCCTGTATCTCCCTCTCCCACTACTAACCCAGCATCCTCCCTGTATCTCCCCCTCCCTCTACTAACCCAGAATCCTCCCTGTATCTCCCCCTCCCTCTACTAACCCAGCATCCTCCCTGTATCTCCCTCTACTAACCCAGCATCCTCCCTGTATCTCCCTCTACTAACCCAGCATCCTCCCTGTATCTCCCTCTACTAACCCAGCATCCTTCCTGTATCTCCCTCTACTAACCCAGCATCCTCCCTGTATCTCCCCCTCCCTCTACTAACCCAGCATCCTCCCTGTATCTCCCTCAACTAACCCAGCATCCTTCCCGTATCTCCCTCTACTAACCCAGCATCCTCCCTGTATCTCCCCCTCCGTCTACTAACCCAGCATCCTCCCTGTATCTCCCTCTACTAACCCAGCATCCTCCCTGTATCTCCCTCAACTAACCCAGCATCCTCCCTGTATCTCCCTCTACTAACCCAGCATCCTCCCTGTATCTCCCTCTACTAACCCAGCATCCTCCCTGTATCTCCCTCTACTAACCCAGCACCCTTCCTGTATCTCCCTCTCCCTCTACTAACCCAGCATCCTCCCTGTATCTCCCTCTACTAACCCAACATCCTCCCTGTATCTCCCCCTCCCTCTACTAACCCAGCATCCTCCCTGTATCTCCCTCTACTAACCCAGCATCCTCCCTGTATCTCCCTCTACTACCCCAGCATCCTCCCTGTATCTCCCTCTACTAACCCAGCATCCTTCCTGTATCTCCCTCTACTAACCCAGCATCCTCCCTGTATCTCCCCCTCCCTCTACTAACCCAGCATCCTCCCTGTATTTCCCCCTCCCTCTACTAACCCAGCATCCTCCCTGTATCTCCCCCTCCCTCTACTAACCCAGCATCCTCCCTGTATCTCCCTCTACTAACCCAGCATCCTCCCTGTATCTCCCCCTCCCTCTACTAACCCAGCATCCTCCCTGTATTTCCCCCTCCCTCTACTAACCCAGCATCCTGCCTGTATCTCCCTCTACTAACCAAGTATCCTCCTTGTATCTCCCCCTCCCTATACTAACCCAGCAACCTCCCTGTATCTCCCCCTCCCTCTACTAACCCAGCATCCTCCCTGTATCTCCCTCTACTAACCCAGCATCCTCCCTGTATCTCCCCCTCCCTCTACTAACCCAGCATCCTCCCTTTATCTCCCTCTACTAACCCAGCATCCTCCCTGTATCTCCCCCTCCCTCTACTAACCCAGCATCCTCCCTGTATCTCCCCCTCCCTCTACTAACCCAGCATCCTGCCTGTATCTCACTCTACTAACCCAGTATCCTCCTTGTATCTCCCCCTCCCTATACTAACCCAGCATCCTCCCTGTATCTCCCCCTCCCTCTACTAACCCAGCATCCTCCCTGTATCTCCCCCTCCCTCTACTAACCCAGCAGCCTCCCTGTATCTCCCCCTCCCTCTACTAACCCAGCATCCTCCCTGTATCTCCCCCTCCCTCTACTAACCCAGCATCCTGCCTGTATCTCCCTCTACTAACCCAGTATCCTCCTTGTATCTCCCCCTCCCTATACTAACCCAGCATCCTCCCTGTATCTCCCCCTCCCTCTACTAACCCAGCATCCTCCCTGTATCTCCCCCTCCCTCTACTAACCCAGCATCCTCCCTGTATCTCCCCCTCCCTCTACTAACCCAACATCCTCCCTGTATCTCCCTCTACTAACCCAGCATCCTCCCTGTATCTCCCTCTACTAACCCAGCATCTTCCCTGTATCTCCCCCTCCCTCTACTAACCCAGCATCCTTTCTGAATCTCCCCCTCCCTCTACTAACCCAGCATCCTCCCTGTATCTCCCCCTCCCTCTACTAACCCAGCATCCTCCCTGTATCTCCCTCTACTAACCCAGCATACTCCATGTATCTCCCTCTATTAACCCAGCATCCTCCATGTATCTCCCTCTACTAACCCAGCATCCTCCCTGTATCTCCCCCTCCCTCTACTAACCCAGCATCCTCCCTGTATCTCCCCCTCCCTCTACTAACCAAGCATCCTCCATGTATCTCCCTCTACTAACCCAGCATCCTCCCTGTATCTCCCCCTCCCTCTACTAACCCAGCATCCTCCATGTATCTCCCTCTACTAACCCAGCATCCTCCCTGTATCTCCCCCTCCTTCAACTAACCCAGTATCCTCCATGTATCTCCCTCTACTAACCCAGCATCCTCCATGTATCTCCCTCTACTAACCCAGCATCCTCCCTGTATCTCCCCCTCCCTCTACTAATCCAGCATCCTCCCTGTATCTCCCTCTACTAACCCAGCATCCTCCCTGTATCTCCCCCTCCGTCTACTAACCCAGCATCCTCCCTGTATCTCCCTCTACTAACCCAGCATCCTCCATGTATCTCCCTCTACTAACCCAGCATCCTCCCTGTATCTCCCCCTCCTTCAACTAACCCAGTATCCTCCATGTATCTCCCTCTACTAACCCAGCATCCTCCATGTATCTCCCTCTACTAACCCAGCATCCTCCCTGTATCTCCCCCTCCCTCTACTAATCCAGCATCCTCCCTGTATCTCCCCCTCCCTCTACTAACCCAGCATCCTCCCTGTATATCCCTCTACTAACCCAGCATCCTCCCTGTGTCTCCCTCTACTAACCCAGCATCCTCCCTGTATCTCCCCCTCCCTCTACTAACCCAGCATCCTCCCTGTATCTCCCCCTCCCTCTACTAATCCAGCATCCTCTCTGTATCTCCCTCTACTAACCCAGCATCCTCCCTGTATCTCCCCCTCCCTCTACTGGCCCAGCATCCTCCCTGTATCTCCCCCTCCCTCTACTAACCCAGCATCCTCACTGTATCTCCCTCTACTAACCCAGCATCCTTCCTGAATCTCCCCGTCCCTCTACTAACCCAGCATCCTCCCTGTATCTCTCCCTCCCTCTACTAACCCAGCATCCTCCCTGTATCTCCCTGTACTAACCCAGCATCCTCCCTGTATCTCCCCCTCCCTCTACTAACCCAGCATCCTCCCTGTATCTCCCCCTCCCTCTACTAACCCAGCATCCTCCCTGTATCTCCCCCTCCCTCTACTAACCCAGCATCCTCCCTGTATCTCCCCCTCCCTCTACTAACCCAGCATCCTCCCTGTGTCTCCCTCTACTAACCCAGCATCCTCCCTGTATCTCCCTCTACTAACCCAGCATCCTCCCTGTATCTCCCTCTACTAACCCAGCATCTTCCCTGTATCTCCCCCTCCCTCTACTAACCCAGCATCCTTCCTGTATCTCCCCCTCCCTCTACTAACCCAGCATCCTCCCTGTATCTCTCCCTCCCTCTACTAACCCAGCATCCTCCCTGTATCTCCCTCTACTAACCCAGCATCCTCCCTGTATCTCCCCCTCCCTCTACTAACCCAGCATCATCCCTGTATCTCCCCCTCCCTCTACTAACCCAGCATCCTCCCTGTGTCTCCCTCTACTAACCCAGCATCCTCCCTGTCTCTCCCTCTACTAACCCTGCATCCTCCCTGTATCTCCCTCTACTAACCCAGCATCCTCCCTGTATCTCCCTCTACTAACCCAGCATCCTCCCTGTATCTCCCTCTACTAACCCAGCATCATCCCTGTATCTCCCTCTACTAACCAGGCATCCTCCATGTATCTCCCTCTACTAACCCAGCATCCTCCCTGTATCTCCCCCTCCCTCTACTAACCCAGCATCCTCCCTGTATCTTCCCCTCCCTCTACTAACCCAGCATCCTCCCTGTATCTCCCTCTACTAACCCAGCATCATCCCTGTATCTCCCTCTACTAACCCAGCATCCTCCATGTATCTCCCTCTACTAACCCAGCATCCTCCCTGTATCTCCCCCTCCCTCTACTAACCCAGCATCCTCCCTGTATCTCCCTCTACTAACCCAGTATCCTCCCTGTATCTCCCCCTCCCTCTACTAACCCAGCATTCTCCCTGTATCTCCCCCTCCCTCTACTAACCCAGCATCCTCCCTGTATCTCCCTCTAATAACCCAGCATCATCCCTGTATCTCCCTCCACTAACCCAGCATCCTCCATGTATCTCCCTCTACTAACCCAGCATCCTCCATGTATCTCCCTCTACTAACCCAGCATCCTTCATGTATCTCCCTCTACTAACCCAGTATCCTCCCTGTATCTCCCCCTCCCTCTACTAACCCAGCATCCTCCCTGTATCTCCCTCTACTAACCCAGTATCCTCCCTGTATCTCCCCCTCCCTCTACTAACCCAGCATTCTCCCTGTATCTCCCCCTCGCTCTACTAACCCAGCATCCTCCCTGTATCTCCCTCTACTAACCCAGCATCCTCCTTGTATCTCCCTCTACTAACCCAGCATCCTCCCTGTATCTCCCTCTCCCTCTACTAACCCAGCATCCTCCCTGTATCTCCCTCTACTAACCCAGCATCCTCCCTGTATCTCCCCCTCCCTCTACTAACCCAGCATCCTCCCTGTATCTCCCTCTACTAACCCAGCATCCTCCCTGTATCTCCCTCTACTAACCCAGCATCCTCCCTGTATCTCCCTCTACTAACCCAGCATCCTTCCTGTATCTCCCTCTACTAACCCAGCATCCTCCCTGTATCTCCCCCTCCCTCTACTAACCCAGCATCCTCCCTGTATCTCCCCCTCCCTCTACTAACCCAGCATCCTCCCTGTATCTCCCCCTCCCTCTACTAACCCAGCATCCTCCCTGTATCTCCCTCTACTAACCCAGCATCCTCCCTGTATCTCCCCCTCCCTCTACTAACCCAGCATCCTCCCTGTATCTCCCCCTCCCTCTACTAACCCAGCATCCTCCCTGTATCTCCCCCTCCCTCTACTAACCCAGCATCCTCCCTGTATCTCCCTCTCCCTCTACTAACCCAGCATCCTCCCTGTATCTCCCTCTCCCACTACTAACCCAGCATCCTCCCTGTATCTCCCCCTCCCTCTACTAACCCAGCATCCTCCCTGTATCTCCCCCTCCCTCTACTAACCCAGCATCCTCCCTGTATCTCCCTCTACTAACCCAGCATCCTCCCTGTATCTCCCTCTACTAACCCAGCATCCTCCCTATATCTCCCTCTACTAACCCAGCATCCTTCCTGTATCTCCCTCTACTAACCCAGCATCCTCCCTGTATCTCCCCCTCCCTCTACTAACCCAGCATCCTCCCTGTATCTCCCTCAACTAACCCAGCATCCTTCCTGTATCTCCCTCTACTAACCCAGCATCCTCCCTGTATCTCCCCCTCCGTCTACTAACCCAGCATCCTCCCTGTATCTCCCTCTACTAACCCAGCATCCTCCCTGTATCTCCCTCAACTAACCCAGCATCCTCCCTGTATCTCCCTCTACTAACCCAGCATCCTCCCTGTATCTCCCTCTACTAACCCAGCATCCTCCCTGTATCTCCCTCTACTAACCCAGCACCCTTCCTGTATCTCCCTCTACTAACCCAGCATCCTCCCTGTATCTCCCTCTCCCTCTACTAACCCAGCATCCTCCCTGTATCTCCCTCTACTAACCCAGCATCCTCCCTGTATCTCCCCCTCCCTCTACTAACCCAGCATCCTCCCTGTATCTCCCTCTACTAACCCAGCATCCTCCCTGTATCTCCCTCTACTAACCCAGCATCCTCCCTGTATCTCCCTCTACTAACCCAGCATCCTTCCTGTATCTCCCTCTACTAACCCAGCATCCTCCCTGTATCTCCCCCTCCCTCTACTAACCCAGCATCCTCCCTGTATCTCCCCCTCCCTCTACTAACCCAGCATCCTCCCTGTATCTCCCCCTCCCTCTACTAACCCAGCATCCTCCCTGTATCTCCCTCTACTAACCCAGCATCCTCCCTGTATCTCCCCCTCCCTCTACTAACCCAGCATCCTCCCTGTATCTCCCCCTCCCTCTACTAACCCAGCATCCTGCCTGTATCTCCCTCTACTAACCCAGTATCCTCCATGTATCTCCCCCTCCCTATACTAACCCAGCAACCTCCCTGTATCTCCCCCTCCCTCTACTAACCCAGCATCCTCCCTGTATCTCCCTCTACTAACCCAGCATCCTCCCTGTATCTCCCCCTCCCTCTACTAACCCAGCATCCTCCCTGTATCTCCCTCTACTAACCCAGCATCCTCCCTGTATCTCCCCCTCCCTCTACTAACCCAGCATCCTCCCTGTATCTCCCCCTCCCTCTACTAACCCAGCATCCTGCCTGTATCTCACTCTTCTAACCCAGTATCCTCCTTGTATCTCCCCCTCCCTATACTAACCCAGCATCCTCCCTGTATCTCCCCCTCCCTCTACTAACCCAGCATCCTCCCTGTATCTCCCCCTCCCTCTACTAACCAAGCAGCCTCCCTGTATTTCCCCCTCCCTCTACTAACCCAGCATCCTCCCTGTATCTCCCCCTCCCTCTACTAACCCAGCATCCTGCCTGTATCTCCCTCTACTAACCCAGTATCCTCCTTGTATCTCCCCCTCCCTATACTAACCCAGCATCCTCCCTGTATCTCCCCCTCCCTCTACTAACCCAGCATCCTCCCTGTATCTCCCCCTCCCTCTACTAACCCAGCATCCTCCCTGTATCTCCCTCTACTAACCCAGCATCCTCCCTGTATCTCCCTCTACTAACCCAGCATCCTCCCTGTATCTCCCCCTCCCTCTACTAACCCAGCATCCTCCCTGTATCTCCCTCTACTAACCCAGCATCCTCCCTGTATCTCCCTCTACTAACCCAGCATCCTCCCTGTATCTCCCTCTACTAACCCAGCATCCTCCCTGTATCTCCCCCTCCCTCTACTAACCCAGCATCATGCCTGTATCTCCCTCTACTAACCCAGTATCCTCCTTGTATCTCCCCCTCCCTCTACTAACCCAGCATCCTCCCTGTATCTCCCTCTACTAACCCAGCATCCTCCCTGTTTCTCCCCCTCCCTCTACTAACCCAGCATCCTCCCTGTATCTCCCCCTCCCTCTACAATATCCCAGCATCCTCCCTGTATCTCCCTCTACTAACCCAGCATCCTCCCTGTATCTCCCTCTACTAACCCAGCATCCTCCCTGTATCTCCCCCTCCCTCTACTAACCCAGCATCCTCCCTGTATCTCCCCCTCCCTCTACTAACCCAGCATCCTCCCTGTATCTCCCCCTCCCTCTACTAACCCAGCATCCTCCCTGTATCTCCCCCTCCCTCTACTAACCCAACATCCTCCCTGTATCTCCCTCTACTAACCCAGCATCTTCCCTGTATCTCCCCCTCCCTCTTCTAACCCAGCATCCTTTCTGAATCTCCCCCTCCCTCTACTAACCCAGCATCCTCCCTGTATCTCTCCCTCCCTCTACTAACCCAGCATCCTCCCTGTATCTCCCTCTACTAACCTAGCATCCTCCCTGTATCTCCCCCTCCCTCTACTAACCCAGCATCCTCCCTGTATCTCCCCCTCCCTCTACTAACCCAGCATCCTCCCTGTATCTCCCCCTCCCTCTACTAACCCAGCATCCTCCCTGTATCTCCCTCTACTAACCCAGCATCCTCCCTGTATCTCCCTCTACTAACCCAGCATCCTCCCTGTATCTCCCTCTACTAACCCAGCATCTTCCCTGTAACTCCCCCTCCCTCTACTAACCCAGCATCCTTCCTGTATCTCCCCCTCCCTCTACTAACCCAGCATCCTCCCTGTATCTCCCCCTCCCTCTACTAACCCAGCATCCTCCCTGTATCTCCCCCTCCCTCTACTTACCCAGCATCCTCCCTGTATCTCCCCCTCCCTCTACTAACCCAGCATCCTGCCTGTATCTCACTCTACTAACCCAGTATCCTCCTTGTATCTCCCCCTCCCTATACTAACCCAGCATCCTCCCTGTATCTCCCCCTCCCTCTACTAACCCAGCATCCTCCCTGTATCTCCCCCTCCCTCTACTAACCCAGCAGCCTCCCTGTATCTCCCCCTCCCTCTACTAACCCAGCATCCTCCCTGTATCTCCCCCTCCCTCTACTAACCCAGCATCCTGCCTGTATCTCCCTCTACTAACCCAGTATCCTCCTTGTATCTCCCCCTCCCTATACTAACCCAGCATCCTCCCTGTATCTCCCCCCTCCCTCTACTAACCCAGCATCCTCCCTGTATCTCCCTCTACTAACCCAGCATCCTCCCTGTATCTCCCTCTACTAACCCAGCATCCTCCCTGTATCTCCCTCTACTAACCCAGCATCCTCCCTGTATCTCCCCCTCCCTCTACTAACCCAGCATCCTCCCTGTATCTCCCCCTCCCTCTACTATCCCAGCATCCTCCCTGTATCTCCCTCTACTAACCCAGCATCCTCCCTGTATCTCCCTCTACTAACCCAGCATCCTCCCTGTATCTCCCTCTACTAACCCAGCATCCTCCCTGTATCTCCCCCTCCCTCTACTAACCCAGCATCATGCCTGTATCTCCCTCTACTAACCCAGTATCCTCCTTGTATCTCCCCCTCCCTCTACTAACCCAGCATCCTCCCTGTATCTCCCTCTACTAACCCAGCATCCTCCCTGTTTCTCCCCCTCCCTCTACTAACCCAGCATCCTCCCTGTATCTCCCCCTCCCTCTACAATATCCCAGCATCCTCCCTGTATCTCCCTCTACTAACCCAGCATCCTCCCTGTATCTCCCCCTCCCTCTACTAACCCAGCATCCTCCCTGTATCTCCCCCTCCTCTACTAACCCAGCATCCTCCCTGTATCTCCCCCTCCCTCTACTAACCCAGCATCCTCCCTGTATCTCCCCCTCCCTCTACTAACCCAACATCCTCCCTGTATCTCCCTCTACTAACCCAGCATCTTCCCTGTATCTCCCCCTCCCTCTACTAACCCAGCATCCTTTCTGAATCTCCCCTCCCTCTACTAACCCAGCATCCTCCCTGTATCTCTCCCTCCCTCTACTAACCCAGCATCCTCCCTGTATCTCCCTCTACTAACCTAGCATCCTACCTGTAACTCCCCCTCCCTCTACTAACCCAGCATCCTCCCTGTATCTCCCCCTCCCTCTACTAACCCAGCATCCTCCCTGTATCTCCCCCTCCCTCTACTAACCCAGCATCCTCCCTGTATCTCCCCCTCCCTCTTCTAACCCAGCATCCTCCCTGTGTCTCCCTCTACTAACCCAGCATCCTCCCTGTATCTCCCTCTACTAACCCAGCATCCTCCCTGTATCTCCCTCTACTAACCCAGCATCTTCCCTGTATCTCCCCCTCCCTCTACTAACCCAGCATCCTTCCTGTATCTCCCCCACCCTCTACTAACCCAGCATCCTCCCTGTATCTCCCCCTCCCTCTACTAACCCAGCATCCTCCCTGTATCTCCCCCTCCCTCTACTAACCCAGCATCCTCCCTGTATCTCCCCCTCCCTCTACTAACCCAGCATCCTCCCTGTATCTCCCCCTCCCTCTACTAACCCAGCATCCTGCCTGTATCTCCCTCTACTAACCCAGTATCCTCCTTGTATCTCCCCCTCCCTATACTAACCAGCATCCTCCCTGTATCTCCCCTCCCTCTACTAACCCAGCATCCTCCCTGTATCTCCCTCTCCCTCTACTAACCCAGCATCCTCCCTGTATCTCCCTCTACTAACCCAGCATCCTCCCTGTATCTCCCTCTACTAACCCAGCATCCTCCCTGTATCTCCCCCTCCCTCTACTAACCCAGCATCCTCCCTGTATCTCCCCCTCCCTCTACTAACCCAGCATCCTCCCTGTATCTCCCTCTACTAACCCAGCATCCTCCTGTATCTCCCTCTACTAACCTGTCAAAGTCAGAAAAATGTCTTAGTGCACACTGCCATATTTGCACCGCACACTGGTCCGTGCTGCGCATGCGTACGCTCTCCCGTGGAAGCGCATACCCGCAATAGCGTGCACTCGCACGATGCGCATTTACGGTAGAGTTTATGTGATCGTAGCGTGCGACTCATTCGTTACAAAAGTTCACAATTAATGTAGTTTATAGATCATGTTCCCCTCAATAGTTTCTGTAAGTTTGGTTTAGATAGAATGTCCCTGAGCGGAGGAATCCCTCTTTGTATTGCACGAAGGGTCTAACAGGAGTCATACAGCAGTGTTTGATACCCATCGGAAGAGTATTTAATTAGCAATATTCCGGTGTTGGTTTGGAGCGTATTAATCGCTCGTGCGAATAGTTATGGACATAAGAAGTTTATGTCCATTTCTATGATTTGCACATACTCAGGTATGCGGCGGGAAACCCAGTTCCCCACCCACCTGAGCTGTTGGAAATCAGCACAGCCCACCTGTATGAATCAACCTATGACCTTTGGTTACAGTACAGGGCCGAATTCCTGTGTCCAATAAACTGTAGGATTGTAGGGACTAGGAGATTGCATTGTGTGTGGGGCATAAATAGGCAGACCGACCACATCCAGCTCTCACTCTCTCATCAACGGTTATCTGCTGATAATCGGGAGCTGGATATCGAGGCGCAGGCGATCATACCCTTTGTGCGTAAGTTCTCTCCGTAATCATTGTCTTTCTGTGAGCCAATTTCTCTCTCTCTCTCTCTCTGTGTCTATTTCTCTCTCTCTATTCTCTCTTTTCTCTCAAATCTCCCCTAGACTAAACTTTATAGTATTGTATTGTATTGTGTTAGACCAGGATAGCATTGTAGTTTATCCCGTAGTTAGGTGTTTGGTTAGGAAGTCTTTGTTATATTGTAGTGTATCATTTGTACTGTGTTACTCTTTTACAAGTAGACTAGATATAATACAGATAATAGGCTTTGGAACCCTAAACCAGTATCAGTGTATTTACTATAGTGTTAAGTGTTCACTTGAGCGTCGGTGACGCTCAAACAGCTTTGTAGATAGTCAGGTTACACAAGGTTGCATTTACACCCTGTACTCACATTAAGGTATTCTGTGTGTTTCATCGGTATAAGGTTTAATATCAAGGTATAGTGTTGTGAGCGTCTGCACCGCTGGTGACCTCCTCGTGGTCTCTAGCGTATGCTACGTTACAGCGAATCTTTCCCCTAGACATAACCAATAACGTGTCCTGTGATCACTAGGCCGTGAGCGAACGTGACGCTTGAGCGTCTCGCTTACCGCTGAGCGATCGTTACGCAAATAGCGTACCATTACGGTACTTCTTGAGCAAACAGCGTACAGTGTTCTTAGCTTCATAAAGGGTTGTTTATACGACAAGGAATTTAGCATTGTCAAACCCAGCATCCTCCCTGTATCTCCCCCTCCCTCTACTAACCCAGCATCATGCCTGTATCTCCCTCTACTAACCCAGTATCCTCCTTGTATCTCCCCCTCCCTCTACTAACCCAGCATCCTCCCTGTATCTCACTCTACTAACCCAGCATCCTCCCTGTTTCTCCCCCTCCCTCTACTAACCCAGCATCCTCCCTGTATCTCCCCCTCCCTCTACAATATCCCAGCATCCTCCCTGTATCTCCCTCTACTAACCCAGCATCCTCCCTGTATCTCCCCCTCCCTCTACTAACCCAGCATCCTCCCTGTATCTCCCCCTCCCTCTACTAACCCAGCATCCTCCCTGTATCTCCCCCTCCCTCTACTAACCCAGCATCCTCCCTGTATCTCCCCCTCCCTCTACTAACCCAACATCCTCCCTGTATCTCCCTCTACTAACCCAGCATCCTCCCTGTATCTCCCTCTACTAACCCAGCATCTTCCCTGTATCTCCCCCTCCCTCTACTAACCCAGCATCCTTTCTGAATCTCCCCCTCCCTCTACTAACCCAGCATCCTCCCCTGTATCTCTCCCTCCCTCTACTAACCCAGCATCCTCCCTGTATCTCCCTCTACTAACCCAGCATCCTCCCTGTATCTCCCCCTCCCTCTACTAACCCAGCATCCTCCCTGTATCTCCCCCTCCCTCTACTTACCCAGCATCCTCCCTGTATCTCCCCCTCCCTCTACTAACCCAGCATCCTGCCTGTATCTCACTCTACTAACCCAGTATCCTCCTTGTATCTCCCCCTCCCTATACTAACCCAGCATCCTCCCTGTATCTCCCCCTCCCTCTACTAACCCAGCATCCTCCCTGTATCTCCCCCTCCCTCTACTAACCCAGCAGCCTCCCTGTATCTCCCCCTCCCTCTACTAACCCAGCATCCTCCCTGTATCTCCCCCTCCCTCTACTAACCCAGCATCCTGCCTGTATCTCCCTCTACTAACCCAGTATCCTCCTTGTATCTCCCCCTCCCTATACTAACCCAGCATCCTCCCTGTATCTCCCCCTCCCTCTACTAACCCAGCATCCTCCCTGTATCTCCCCCTCCCTCTACTAACCCAGCATCCTCCCTGTATCTCCCTCTACTAACCCAGCATCCTCCCTGTATCTCCCTCTACTAACCCAGCATCCTCCCTGTATCTCCCCCCTCCCTCTACTAACCCAGCATCCTCCCTGTATCTCCCCCTCCCTCTACTATCCCAGCATCCTCCCTGTATCTCCCTCTACTAACCCAGCATCCTCCCTGTATCTCCCTCTACTAACCCAGCATCCTCCCTGTATCTCCCTCTACTAACCCAGCATCCTCCCTGTATCTCCCCCTCCCTCTACTAACCCAGCATCATGCCTGTATCTCCCTCTACTAACCCAGTATCCTCCTTGTATCTCCCCCTCCCTCTACTAACCCAGCATCCTCCCTGTATCTCCCTCTACTAACCCAGCATCCTCCCTGTTTCTCCCCCTCCCTCTACTAACCCAGCATCCTCCCTGTATCTCCCCCTCCCTCTACAATATCCCAGCATCCTCCCTGTATCTCCCTCTACTAACCCAGCATCCTCCCTGTATCTCCCCCTCCCTCTACTAACCCAGCATCCTCCCTGTATCTCCCCCTCCCTCTACTAACCCAGCATCCTCCCTGTATCTCCCCCTCCCTCTACTAACCCAGCATCCTCCCTGTATCTCCCCCTCCCTCTACTAACCCAACATCCTCCCTGTATCTCCCTCTACTAACCCAGCATCTTCCCTGTATCTCCCCCTCCCTCTACTAACCCAGCATCCTTTCTGAATCTCCCCCTCCCTCTACTAACCCAGCATCCTCCCTGTATCTCTCCCTCCCTCTACTAACCCAGCATCCTCCCTGTATCTCCCTCTACTAACCTAGCATCCTCCCTGTAACTCCCCCTCCCTCTACTAACCCAGCATCCTCCCTGTATCTCCCCTCCCTCTACTAACCCAGCATCCTCCCTGTATCTCCCCCTCCCTCTACTAACCCAGCATCCTCCCTGTATCTCCCCCTCCCTCTACTAACCCAGCATCCTCCCTGTGTCTCCCTCTACTAACCCAGCATCCTCCCTGTATCTCCCTCTACTAACCCAGCATCCTCCCTGTATCTCCCTCTACTAACCCAGCATCTTCCCTGTATCTCCCCCTCCCTCTACTAACCCAGCATCCTTCCTGTATCTCCCCCACCCTCTACTAACCCAGCATCCTCCCTGTATCTCCCCCTCCCTCTACTAACCCAGCATCCTCCCTGTATCTCCCCCTCCCTCTACTAACCCAGCATCCTCCCTGTATCTCCCCCTCCCTCTACTAACCCAGCATCCTCCCTGTATCTCCCCCTCCCTCTACTAACCCAGCATCCTGCCTGTATCTCCCTCTACTAACCCAGTATCCTCCTTGTATCTCCCCCTCCCTATACTAACCCAGCATCCTCCCTGTATCTCCCCCTCCCTCTACTAACCCAGCATCCTCCCTGTATCTCCCTCTCCCTCTACTAACCCAGCATCCTCCCTGTATCTCCCTCTACTAACCCAGCATCCTCCCTGTATCTCCCTCTACTAACCCAGCATCCTCCCTGTATCTCCCCCTCCCTCTACTAACCCAGCATCCTCCCTGTATCTCCCCCCTTCCTCTACTAACCCAGCATCCTCCCTGTATCTCCCTCTACTAACCCAGCATCCTCCCTGTATCTCCCTCTACTAACCCAGCATCCTCCCTGTATCTCCCTCTACTAACCCAGCATCCTCCCTGTATCTCCCCCTCCCTCTACTAACCCAGCATCATGCCTGTATCTCCCTCTACTAACCCAGTATCCTCCTTGTATCTCCCCCTCCCTCTACTAACCCAGCATCCTCCCTGTATCTCACTCTACTAACCCAGCATCCTCCCTGTTTCTCCCCCTCCCTCTACTAACCCAGCATCCTCCCTGTATCTCCCCCTCCCTCTACAATATCCCAGCATCCTCCCTGTATCTCCCTCTACTAACCCAGCATCCTCCCTGTATCTCCCCCTCCCTCTACTAACCCAGCATCCTCCCTGTATCTCCCCCTCCCTCTACTAACCCAGCATCCTCCCTGTATCTCCCCCTCCCTCTACTAACCCAGCATCCTCCCTGTATCTCCCCCTCCCTCTACTAACCCAACATCCTCCCTGTATCTCCCTCTACTAACCCAGCATCCTCCCTGTATCTCCCTCTACTAACCCAGCATCTTCCCTGTATCTCCCCCTCCCTCTACTAACCCAGCATCCTTTCTGAATCTCCCCCTCCCTCTACTAACCCAGCATCCTCCCTGTATCTCTCCCTCCCTCTACTAACCCAGCATCCTCCCTGTATCTCCCTCTACTAACCCAGCATCCTCCCTGTATCTCCCCCTCCCTCTACTAACCCAGCATCCTCCCTGTATCTCCCCCTCCCTCTACTAACCCAGCATCCTCCCTGTATCTCCCCCCTCCCTCTACTAACCCAGCATCCTCCCTGTATCTCCCCCTCCCTCTACTAACCCAGCATCCTCCCTGTGTCTCCCTCTACTAACCCAGCATCCTCCCTGTATCCCCCTCTACTAACCCAGCATCCTCCCTGTATCTCCCTCTACTAACCCAGCATCTTCCCTGTATCTCCCCCTCCCTCTACTAACCCAGCATCCTTCCTGTATCTCCCCCTCCCTCTACTAACCCAGCATCCTCCCTGTATCTCTCCCTCCCTCTACTAACCCAGCATCCTCCCTGTATCTCCCTCTACTAACCCAGCATCCTCCCTGTATCTCCCCCTCCCTCTACTAACCCAGCATCCTCCCTGTATCTCCCCCTACCTTTACTAACCCAGCATCCTCCCTGTGTCTCCCTCTACTAACCCAGCATCCTCTCTGTATCTCCCTCTACTAACCCAGCATCCTCCCTGTATCTCCCTCTACTAACCCAGCATCCTCCCTGTATCTCCCTCTACTAACCCAGCATCCTCCATGTATCTCCCTCTACTAACCCAGCATCCTCCCTGTATCTCCCCCTCCCTCTACTAACCCAGCATCCTCCCTGTATCTCCCCCTCCCTCTACTAACCCAGCATCCTCCCTGTATCTCCCTCTACTAACCCAGCATCCTCCCTGTATCTCCCGCTACTAACCCAGCATCCTCCCTGTATCTCCCCCTCCCTCTACTAACCAAGCATCCTCCCTGTATCTCCCCCTCCCTCTACTAACCCAGCATCCTCCCTGTATCTCCCCCTCCCTCTACTAACCCAGCATCCTGCCTGTATCTACCCCTCCCTCTACTAACCCAGCATCCTCCCTGTATCTCCCTCTACTAACCCAGCATCCTCCCTGTATCTTCCTCTACTAACCCAGCATCCTCCCTGTATCTCCCCCTCCCTCTACTAACCCAGCATCCTCCCTGTATCTCCCCCTCCCTCTACTAACCCAGCATCCTCCCTGTATCTCCCTCTACTAACCCAGCATCCTCCCTGTATCTCCCCCTCCCTCTACTAACCCAGCATCCTCCCTGTATCTCCCCCTCCCTCTACTAACCCAGCATCCTCCCTGTGTCTCCCTCTACTAACCCAGCATCCTCCCTGTATCTCCCTCTACTAACCCAGCATCCTCCCTGTATCTCCCTCTACTAACCCAGCATCATCCCTGTATCTCCCTCTACTAACCCAGCATCCTCCATGTATCTCCCTCTACTAACCCAGCATCCTCCCTGTATCTCCCCCTCCCTCTACTAACCCAGCATCCTCCCTGTATCTCCCCCTCCATCTACTAACCCAGCATCCTCCCTGTATCTCCCTCTACTAACCCAGCATCCTCCCTGTATCTCCCTCTACTAACCCAGCATCCTCCCTGTATCTCCCCCTCCCTCTACTAACCCAGCATCCTCCCTGTATCTCCCCCTCCCTCTACTAACCCAGCATCCTCCATGTATCTCCCTCTACTAACCCAGCATCCTCCCTGTATCTCCCTCTACTAACCCAGCATCCTCCCTGTATCTTCCTCTACTAACCCAGCATCCTCCCTGTATCTCCCCCTCCCTCTACTAACCCAGCATCCTCCCTGTATCTCCCCCTCCCTCTACTAACCCAGCATCCTCCCTGTATCTCCCCCTCCCTCTACTAACCCAGCATCCTCCCTGTATCTCCCCCTCCCTCTACTAACCCAGCATCCTCCCTGTATCTCCCTCTACTAACCCAGCATCCTCCCTGTATCTCCCCCTCCCTCTACTAACCCAGCATCCTCCCTGTATCTCCCCCTCCCTCTACTAACCCAGCATCCTCCATGTATCTCCCTCTACTAACCCAGCATCCTCCCTGTATCTCCCTCTACTAACCCAGCATCCTCCCTGTATCTCCCCCTCCCTCTACTAATCCAGCATCCTCTCTGTATCTCCCTCTACTAACCCAGCATCCTCCCTGTATCTCCCCCTCCCTCTACTGGCCCAGCATCCTCCCTGTATCTCCCCCTCCCTCTACTAACCCAGCATCCTCCCTGTATCTCCCTCTACTAACCCAGCATCCTTCCTGAATCTCCCCGTCCCTCTACTAACCCAGCATCCTCCCTGTATCTCTCCCTCCCTCTACTAACCCAGCATCCTCCCTGTATCTCCCTCTACTAACCCAGCATCCTCCCTGTATCTCCCCCTCCCTCTACTAACCCAGCATCCTCCCTGTATCTCCCCCTCCCTCTACTAACCCAGCATCCTCCCTGTATCTCCCCCTCCCTCTACTAACCCAGCATCCTCCCTGTATCTCCCCCTCCCTCTACTAACCCAGCATCCTCCCTGTGTCTCCCTCTACTAACCCAGCATCCTCCCTGTATCTCCCTCTACTAACCCAGCATCCTCCCTGTATCTCCCTCTACTAACCCAGCATCTTCCCTGTATCTCCCCCTCCCTCTACTAACCCAGCATCCTTCCTGTATCTCCCCCTCCCTTTACTAACCCAGCATCCTCCCTGTATCTCTCCCTCCCTCTACTAACCCAGCATCCTCCCTGTATCTCCCTCTACTAACCCAGCATCCTCCCTGTATCTCCCCCTCCCTCTACTAACCCAGCATCATCCCTGTATCTCCCCCTCCCTCTACTAACCCAGCATCCTCCCTGTGTCTCCCTCTACTAACCCAGCATCCTCCCTGTGTCTCCCTCTACTAACCCAGCATCCTCCCTGTATCTCCCTCTACTAACCCAGCATCCTCCCTGTATCTCCCTCTACTAACCCAGCATCCTCCCTGTATCTCCCTCTACTAACCCAGCATCATCCCTGTATCTCCCTCTACTAACCCAGCATCCTCCCTGTATCTCCCCCTCCCTCTACTAACCCAGCATCCTCCCTGTATC
The DNA here is from genome assembly GCF_028390025.1 of Pseudophryne corroboree. Lineage (NCBI taxonomy): Eukaryota > Metazoa > Chordata > Amphibia > Anura > Myobatrachidae > Pseudophryne > Pseudophryne corroboree. The sequence goes on from NC_086448.1 coordinate 7,086,573, forward strand.
TCCCTCTACTAACCCAGCATCCTCCCTGTATCTCCCTCTACTAACCCAGCATCCTCCCTGTATCTCCCCCTCCCTCTACTAACCCAGCATCCTCCCTGTATCTCCCTCTACTAACCCAGCATCCTCCCTGTGTCTCCCTCTACTAACCCAGCATCCTCCCTGTATCTCCCCCTCCCTCTACTAACCCAGCATCCTCCCTGTATCTCCCCCTCCCTCTACTAATCCAGCATCCTCTCTGTATCTCCCTCTACTAACCCAGCATCCTCCCTGTATCTCCCCCTCCCTCTACTGGCCCAGCATCCTCCCTTATCTCCCCCTCCCTCTACTAACCCAGCATCCTCCCTGTATCTCCCTCTACTAACCCAGCATCCTTCCTAAATCTCCCCGTCCCTCTACTAACCCAGCATCCTCCCTGTATCTCTCCCTCCCTCTACTAACCCAGCATCCTCCCTGTATCTCCCCCTCCCTTTACTAACCCAGCATCCTCCCTGTATCTCTCCCTCCCTCTACTAACCCAGCATCCTCCCTGTATCTCCCTCTACTAACCCAGCATCCTCCCTGTATCTCCCCCTCCCTCTACTAACCCAGCATCATCCCTGTATCTCCCCCTCCCTCTACTAACCCAGCATCCTCCCTGTGTCTCCCTCTACTAACCCAGCATCCTCCCTGTGTCTCCCTCTACTAACCCAGCATCCTCCCTGTATCTCCCTCTACTAACCCAGCATCCTCCCTGTATCTCCCTCTACTAACCCAGCATCCTCCCTGTATCTCCCTCTACTAACCCAGCATCATCCCTGTATCTCCCTCTACTAACCCAGCATCCTCCCTGTATCTCCCCCTCCCTCTACTAACCCAGCATCCTCCCTGTATCTCCCTCTACTAACCCAGCATCCTCCCTGTATCTCCCTCTACTAACCCAGCATCCTCCCTGTATCTCCCCCTCCCTCTACTAACCCAGCATCCTCCCTGTATCTCCCTCTACTAACCCAGCATCCTCCCTGTGTCTCCCTCTACTAACCCAGCATCCTCCCTGTATCTCCCCCTCCCTCTACTAACCCAGCATCCTCCCTGTATCTCCCCCTCCCTCTACTAATCCAGCATCCTCTCTGTATCTCCCTCTACTAACCCAGCATCCTCCCTGTATCTCCCCCTCCCTCTACTGGCCCAGCATCCTCCCTGTATCTCCCCCTCCCTCTACTAACCCAGCATCCTCCCTGTATCTCCCTCTACTAACCCAGCATCCTTCCTAAATCTCCCCGTCCCTCTACTAACCCAGCATCCTCCCTGTATCTCTCCCTCCCTCTACTAACCCAGCATCCTCCCTGTATCTCCCTCTACTAACCCAGCATCCTCCCTGTATCTCCCCCTCCCTCTACTAACCCAGCATCCTCCCTGTATCTCCCCCTCCCTCTACTAACCCAGCATCCTCCCTGTATCTCCCCCTCCCTCTACTAACCCAGCATCCTCCCTGTATCTCCCCCTCCCTCTACTAACCCAGCATCCTCCCTGTGTCTCCCTCTACTAACCCAGCATCCTCCCTGTATCTCCCTCTACTAACCCAGCATCCTCCCTGTATCTCCCTCTACTAACCCAGCATCTTCCCTGTATCTACCCCTCCCTCTACTAACCCAGCATCCTTCCTGTATCTCCCCCTCCCTCTACTAACCCAGCATCCTCCCTGTATCTCTCCCTCCCTCTACTAACCCAGCATCCTCCCTGTATCTCCCTCTACTAACCCAGCATCCTCCCTGTATCTCCCCCTCCCTCTACTAACCCAGCATCCTCCCTGTATCTCCCCCTCCCTCTACTAACCCAGCATCCTCCCTGTGTCTCCCTCTACTAACCCAGCATCCTCCCTGTATCTCCCTCTACTAACCCAGCATCCTCCCTGTATCTCCCTCTACTAACCCAGCATCCTCCCTGTATCTCCCTCTACTAACCCAGCATCCTCCATGTATCTCCCTCTACTAACCCAGCATCCTCCCTGTATCTCCCCCTCCCTCTACTAACCCAGCATCCTCCCTGTATCTCCCCCTCCCTCTACTAACCCAGCATCCTCCCTGTATCTCCCTCTACTAACCCAGCATCCTCCCTGTATCTCCCTCTACTAACCAAGCATCCTCCCTGTATCTCCCCCTCCCTCTACTAACCAAGCATCCTCCCTGTATCTCCCCCTCCCTCTACTAACCCAGCATCCTCCCTGTATCTCCCCCTCCCTCTACTAACCCAGCATCCTGCCTGTATCTACCCCTCCCTCTACTAACCCAGCATCCTCCCTGTATCTCCCTCTACTAACCCAGCATCCTCCCTGTATCTTCCTCTACTAACCCAGCATCCTCCCTGTATCTCCCCCTCCCTCTACTAACCCAGCATCCTCCCTGTATCTCCCCCTCCCTCTACTAACCCAGCATCCTCCCTGTATCTCCCTCTACTAACCCAGCATCCTCCCTGTATCTCCCCCTCCCTCTACTAACCCAGCATCCTCCCTGTATCTCCCCCTCCCTCTACTAACCCAGCATCCTCCCTGTGTCTCCCTCTACTAACCCAGCATCCTCCCTGTATCTCCCTCTACTAACCCAGCATCCTCCCTGTATCTCCCTCTACTAACCCAGCATCATCCCTGTATCTCCATCTACTAACCCAGCATCCTCCATGTATCTCCCTCTACTAACCCAGCATCCTCCCTGTATCTCCCCCTCCCTCTACTAACCCAGCATCCTCCCTGTATCTCCCCCTCCATCTACTAACCCAGCATCCTCCCTGTATCTCCCTCTACTAACCCAGCATCCTCCCTGTATCTCCCCCTCCCTCTACTAACCCAGCATCCTCCATGTATCTCCCTCTACTAACCCAGCATCCTCCCTGTATCTCCCTCTACTAACCCAGCATCCTCCCTGTATCTTCCTCTACTAACCCAGCATCCTCCCTGTATCTCCCCCTCCCTCTACTAACCCAGCATCCTCCCTGTATCTCCCCCTCCCTCTACTAACCCAGCATCCTCCCTGTATCTCCCCCTCCCTCTACTAACCCAGCATCCTCCCTGTATCTCCCCCTCCCTCTACTAACCAAGCATCCTCCCTGTATCTCCCTCTACTAACCCAGCATCCTCCCTGTATCTCCCCCTCCCTCTACTAACCCAGCATCCTCCCTGTATCTCCCCCTCCCTCTACTAACCCAGCATCCTCCATGTATCTCCCTCTACTAACCCAGCATCCTCCCTGTATCTCCCTCTACTAACCCAGCATCCTCCCTGTATCTCCCCCTCCCTCTACTAATCCAGCATCCTCTCTGTATCTCCCTCTACTAACCCAGCATCCTCCCTGTATCTCCCCCTCCCTCTACTGGCCCAGCATCCTCCCTGTATCTCCCCCTCCCTCTACTAACCCAGCATCCTCCCTGTATCTCCCTCTACTAACCCAGCATCCTTCCTGAATCTCCCCGTCCCTCTACTAACCCAGCATCCTCCCTGTATCTCTCCCTCCCTCTACTAACCCAGCATCCTCCCTGTATCTCCCTCTACTAACCCAGCATCCTCCCTGTATCTCCCCCTCCCTCTACTAACCCAGCATCCTCCCTGTATCTCCCCCTCCCTCTACTAACCCAGCATCCTCCCTGTATCTCCCACTCCCTCTACTAACCCAGCATCCTCCCTGTATCTCCCCCTCCCTCTACTAACCCAGCATCCTCCCTGTGTCTCCCTCTACTAACCCAGCATCCTCCCTGTATCTCCCTCTACTAACCCAGCATCCTCCCTGTATCTCCCTCTACTAACCCAGCATCTTCCCTGTATCTCCCCCTCCCTCTACTAACCCAGCATCCTTCCTGTATCTCCCCCTCCCTTTACTAACCCAGCATCCTCCCTGTATCTCTCCCTCCCTCTACTAACCCAGCATCCTCCCTGTATCTCCCTCTACTAACCCAGCATCCTCCCTGTATCTCCCCCTCCATCTACTAACCCAGCATCATCCCTGTATCTCCCCCTCCCTCTACTAACCCAGCATCCTCCCTGTGTCTCCCTCTACTAACCCAGCATCCTCCCTGTATCTCCCTCTACTAACCCAGCATCCTCCCTGTATCTCCCTCTACTAACCCAGCATCCTCCCTGTATCTCCCTCTACTAACCCAGCATCATCCCTGTATCTCCCTCTACTAACCCAGCATCCTCCCTGTATCTCCCCCTCCCTCTACTAACCCAGCATCCTCCCTGTATCTCCCTCTACTAACCCAGCATCCTCCCTGTATCTCCCTCTACTAACCCAGCATCCTCCCTGTATCTCCCTCTACTAACCCAGCATCCTCCCTGTATCTCCCTCTACTAACCCAGCATCATCCCTGTATCTCCCTCTACTAACCCAGCATCCTCCCTGTATCTCCCTCTACTAACCCAGCATCCTCCCTGTATCTCCCCCTCCCTCTACTAACCCAGCATCCTCCCTGTATCTCCCTCTACTAACCCAGCATCCTCCCTGTATCTCCCTCTACTAACCCAGCATCCTCCCTGTATCTCCCCCTCCCTCTACTAACCCAGCATCCTCCCTGTATCTCCCTCTACTAACCCAGCATCCTCCCTGTGTCTCCCTCTACTAACCCAGCATCCTCCCTGTATCTCCCCCTCCCTCTACTAACCCAGCATCCTCCCTGTATCTCCCCCTCCCTCTACTAATCCAGCATCCTCTCTGTATCTCCCTCTACTAACCCAGCATCCTCCCTGTATCTCCCCCTCCCTCTACTAACCCAGCATCCTCCCTGTATCTCCCTCTACTAACCCAGCATCCTTCCTGAATCTCCCCGTCCCTCTACTAACCCAGCATCCTCCCTGTATCTCTCCCTCCATCTACTAACCCAGCATCCTCCCTGTATCTCCCTCTACTAACCCAGCATCCTCCCTGTATCTCCCCCTCCCTCTACTAACCCAGCATCCTCCCTGTATCTCCCCCTCCCTCTACTAACCCAGCATCCTCCCTGTATCTCCCCCTCCCTCTACTAACCCAGCATCCTCCCTGTATCTCCCCCTCCCTCTACTAACCCAGCATCCTCCCTGTGTCTCCCTCTACTAACCCAGCATCCTCCCTGTATCTCCCTCTACTAACCCAGCATCCTCCCTGTATCTCCCTCTACTAACCCAGCATCTTCCCTGTATCTCCCCCTCCCTCTACTAACCCAGCATCCTTCCTGTATCTCCCCCTCCCTTTACTAACCCAGCATCCTCCCTGTATCTCTCCCTCCCTCTACTAACCCAGCATCCTCCCTGTATCTCCCTCTACTAACCCAGCATCCTCCCTGTATCTCCCCCTCCCTCTACTAACCCAGCATCATCCCTGTATCTCCCCCTCCCTCTACTAACCCAGCATCCTCCCTGTGTCTCCCTCTACTAACCCAGCATCCTCCCTGTATCTCCCTCTACTAACCCAGCATCCTCCCTGTATCTCCCTCTACTAACCCAGCATCCTCCCTGTATCTCCCTCTACTAACCCAGCATCCTCCCTGTACCTCCCTCTACTAACCCAGCATCATCCCTGTATCTCCCTCTACTAACCCAGCATCCTCCATGTATCTCCCTCTACTAACCCAGCATCCTCCCTGTATCTCCCCCTCCCTCTACTAACCCAGCATCCTCCCTGTATCTCCCTCTACTAACCCAGTATCCTCCCTGTATCTCCCCCTCCCTCTACTAACCAAGCATCCTCCCTGTATCTCCCTCTAATAACCCAGCATCATCCCTGTATCTCCCTCCACTAACCCTGCATCCTCCATGTATCTCCCTCTACTAACCCAGCATCCTCCATGTATCTCCCTCTACTAACCCAGCATCCTTCATGTATCTCCCTCTACTAACCCAGTATCCTCCCTGTATCTCCCCCTCCCTCTAATAACCCAGCATCCTCCCTGTATCTCCCTCTACTAACCCAGTATCCTCCCTGTATCTCCCCCTCCCTCTACTAACCCAGCATTCTCCCTGCATCTCCCCCTCGCTCTACTAACCCAGCATCCTCCCTGTATCTCCCTCTACTAACCCAGCATCCTCCTTGTATCTCCCTCTACTAACCCAGCATCCTCCCTGTATCTCCCTCTACTAACCCAGCATCCTCCCTGTATCTCCCCCTCCCTCTACTAACCCAGCATCCTCCCTGTATCTCCCCCTCCCTCTACTAACCCAGCATCCTCCCTGTATCTCCCTCTACTAACCCAGCATCCTCCTTGTATCTCCCTCTACTAACCCAGCATCCTCCCTGTATCTCCCTCTACTAACCCAGCATCCTCCCTGTATCTCCCCCTCCCTCTACTAACCCAGCATCCTCCATGTATCTCCCTCTACTAACCCAGCATCCTCCCTGTATCTCCCTCTACTAACCCAGCATCCTCCCTGTATCTTCCTCTACTAACCCAGCATCCTCCCTGTATCTCCCCCTCCCTCTACTAACCCAGCATCCTCCCTGTATCTCCCCCTCCCTCTACTAACCCAGCATCCTCCCTGTATCTCCCCCTCCCTCTACTAACCCAGCATCCTCCCTGTATCTCCCCCTCCCTCTACTAACCCAGCATCCTCCCTGTATCTCCCTCTACTAACCCAGCATCCTCCCTGTATCTCCCCCTCCCTCTACTAACCCAGCATCCTCCCTGTATCTCCCCCTCCCTCTACTAACCCAGCATCCTCCATGTATCTCCCTCTACTAACCCAGCATCCTCCCTGTATCTCCCTCTACTAACCCAGCATCCTCCCTGTATCTCCCCCTCCCTCTACTAATCCAGCATCCTCTCTGTATCTCCCTCTACTAACCCAGCATCCTCCCTGTATCTCCCCCTCCCTCTACTGGCCCAGCATCCTCCCTGTATCTCCCCCTCCCTCTACTAACCCAGCATCCTCCCTGTATCTCCCTCTACTAACCCAGCATCCTTCCTGAATCTCCCCGTCCCTCTACTAACCCAGCATCCTCCCTGTATCTCTCCCTCCCTCTACTAACCCAGCATCCTCCCTGTATCTCCCTCTACTAACCCAGCATCCTCCCTGTATCTCCCCCTCCCTCTACTAACCCAGCATCCTCCCTGTATCTCCCCCTCCCTCTACTAACCCAGCATCCTCCCTGTATCTCCCCCTCCCTCTACTAACCCAGCATCCTCCCTGTATCTCCCCCTCCCTCTACTAACCCAGCATCCTCCCTGTGTCTCCCTCTACTAACCCAGCATCCTCCCTGTATCTCCCTCTACTAACCCAGCATCCTCCCTGTATCTCCCTCTACTAACCCAGCATCTTCCCTGTATCTCCCCCTCCCTCTACTAACCCAGCATCCTTCCTGTATCTCCCCCTCCCTTTACTAACCCAGCATCCTCCCTGTATCTCTCCCTCCCTCTACTAACCCAGCATCCTCCCTGTATCTCCCTCTACTAACCCAGCATCCTCCCTGTATCTCCCCCTCCCTCTACTAACCCAGCATCATCCCTGTATCTCCCCCTCCCTCTACTAACCCAGCATCCTCCCTGTGTCTCCCTCTACTAACCCAGCATCCTCCCTGTGTCTCCCTCTACTAACCCAGCATCCTCCCTGTATCTCCCTCTACTAACCCAGCATCCTCCCTGTATCTCCCTCTACTAACCCAGCATCCTCCCTGTATCTCCCTCTACTAACCCAGCATCATCCCTGTATCTCCCTCTACTAACCCAGCATCCTCCCTGTATCTCCCCCTCCCTCTACTAACCCAGCATCCTCCCTGTATCTCCCTCTACTAACCCAGCATCCTCCCTGTATCTCCCTCTACTAACCCAGCATCCTCCCTGTATCTCCCCCTCCCTCTACTAACCCAGCATCCTCCCTGTATCTCCCTCTACTAACCCAGCATCCTCCCTGTGTCTCCCTCTACTAACCCAGCATCCTTCCTGTATCTCCCCCTCCCTCTACTAACCCAGCATCCTCCCTGTATCTCCCCCTCCCTCTACTAATCCAGCATCCTCTCTGTATCTCCCTCTACTAACCCAGCATCCTCCCTGTATCTCCCCCTCCCTCTACTGGCCCAGCATCCTCCCTTATCTCCCCCTCCCTCTACTAACCCAGCATCCTCCCTGTATCTCCCTCTACTAACCCAGCATCCTTCCTAAATCTCCCCGTCCCTCTACTAACCCAGCATCCTCCCTGTATCTCTCCCTCCCTCTACTAACCCAGCATCCTCCCTGTATCTCCCCCTCCCTTTACTAACCCAGCATCCTCCCTGTATCTCTCCCTCCCTCTACTAACCCAGCATCCTCCCTGTATCTCCCTCTACTAACCCAGCATCCTCCCTGTATCTCCCCCTCCCTCTACTAACCCAGCATCATCCCTGTATCTCCCCCTCCCTCTACTAACCCAGCATCCTCCCTGTGTCTCCCTCTACTAACCCAGCATCCTCCCTGTGTCTCCCTCTACTAACCCAGCATCCTCCCTGTATCTCCCTCTACTAACCCAGCATCCTCCCTGTATCTCCCTCTACTAACCCAGCATCCTCCCTGTATCTCCCTCTACTAACCCAGCATCATCCCTGTATCTCCCTCTACTAACCCAGCATCCTCCCTGTATCTCCCCCTCCCTCTACTAACCCAGCATCCTCCCTGTATCTCCCTCTACTAACCCAGCATCCTCCCTGTATCTCCCTCTACTAACCCAGCATCCTCCCTGTATCTCCCCCTCCCTCTACTAACCCAGCATCCTCCCTGTATCTCCCTCTACTAACCCAGCATCCTCCCTGTGTCTCCCTCTACTAACCCAGCATCCTCCCTGTATCTCCCCCTCCCTCTACTAACCCAGCATCCTCCCTGTATCTCCCCCTCCCTCTACTAATCCAGCATCCTCTCTGTATCTCCCTCTACTAACCCAGCATCCTCCCTGTATCTCCCCCTCCCTCTACTGGCCCAGCATCCTCCCTGTATCTCCCCCTCCCTCTACTAACCCAGCATCCTCCCTGTATCTCCCTCTACTAACCCAGCATCCTTCCTAAATCTCCCCGTCCCTCTACTAACCCAGCATCCTCCCTGTATCTCTCCCTCCCTCTACTAACCCAGCATCCTCCCTGTATCTCCCTCTACTAACCCAGCATCCTCCCTGTATCTCCCCCTCCCTCTACTAACCCAGCATCCTCCCTGTATCTCCCCCTCCCTCTACTAACCCAGCATCCTCCCTGTATCTCCCCCTCCCTCTACTAACCCAGCATCCTCCCTGTATCTCCCCCTCCCTCTACTAACCCAGCATCCTCCCTGTGTCTCCCTCTACTAACCCAGCATCCTCCCTGTATCTCCCTCTACTAACCCAGCATCCTCCCTGTATCTCCCTCTACTAACCCAGCATCTTCCCTGTATCTCCCCCTCCCTCTACTAACCCAGCATCCTTCCTGTATCTCCCCCTCCCTCTACTAACCCAGCATCCTCCCTGTATCTCTCCCTCCCTCTACTAACCCAGCATCCTCCCTGTATCTCCCTCTACTAACCCAGCATCCTCCCTGTATCTCCCCCTCCCTCTACTAACCCAGCATCCTCCCTGTATCTCCCCCTCCCTCTACTAACCCAGCATCCTCCCTGTGTCTCCCTCTACTAACCCAGCATCCTCCCTGTATCTCCCTCTACTAACCCAGCATCCTCCCTGTATCTCCCTCTACTAACCCAGCATCCTCCCTGTATCTCCCTCTACTAACCCAGCATCCTCCATGTATCTCCCTCTACTAACCCAGCATCCTCCCTGTATCTCCCCCTCCCTCTACTAACCCAGCATCCTCCCTGTATCTCCCCCTCCCTCTACTAACCCAGCATCCTCCCTGTATCTCCCTCTACTAACCCAGCATCCTCCCTGTATCTCCCTCTACTAACCCAGCATCCTCCCTGTATCTCCCCCTCCCTCTACTAACCAAGCATCCTCCCTGTATCTCCCCCTCCCTCTACTAACCTAGCATCCTCCCTGTATCTCCCCCTCCCTCTACTAACCCAGCATCCTGCCTGTATCTACCCCTCCCTCTACTAACCCAGCATCCTCCCTGTATCTCCCTCTACTAACCCAGCATCCTCCCTGTATCTTCCTCTACTAACCCAGCATCCTCCCTGTATCTCCCCCTCCCTCTACTAACCCAGCATCCTCCCTGTATCTCCCCCTCCCTCTACTAACCCAGCATCCTCCCTGTATCTCCCTCTACTAACCCAGCATCCTCCCTGTATCTCCCCCTCCCTCTACTAACCCAGCATCCTCCCTGTATCTCCCCCTCCCTCTACTAACCCAGCATCCTCCCTGTGTCTCCCTCTACTAACCCAGCATCCTCCCTGTATCTCCCTCTACTAACCCAGCATCCTCCCTGTATCTCCCTCTACTAACCCAGCATCATCCCTGTATCTCCATCTACTAACCCAGCATCCTCCATGTATCTCCCTCTACTAACCCAGCATCCTCCCTGTATCTCCCCCTCCCTCTACTAACCCAGCATCCTCCCTGTATCTCCCCCTCCATCTACTAACCCAGCATCCTCCCTGTATCTCCCTCTACTAACCCAGCATCCTCCCTGTATCTCCCCCTCCCTCTACTAACCCAGCATCCTCCATGTATCTCCCTCTACTAACCCAGCATCCTCCCTGTATCTCCCTCTACTAACCCAGCATCCTCCCTGTATCTTCCTCTACTAACCCAGCATCCTCCCTGTATCTCCCCCTCCCTCTACTAACCCAGCATCCTCCCTGTATCTCCCCCTCCCTCTACTAACCCAGCATCCTCCCTGTATCTCCCCCTCCCTCTACTAACCCAGCATCCTCCCTGTATCTCCCCCTCCCTCTACTAACCCAGCATCCTCCCTGTATCTCCCTCTACTAACCCAGCATCCTCCCTGTATCTCCCCCTCCCTCTACTAACCCAGCATCCTCCCTGTATCTCCCCCTCCCTCTACTAACCCAGCATCCTCCATGTATCTCCCTCTACTAACCCAGCATCCTCCCTGTATCTCCCTCTACTAACCCAGCATCCTCCCTGTATCTCCCCCTCCCTCTACTAATCCAGCATCCTCTCTGTATCTCCCTCTACTAACCCAGCATCCTCCCTGTATCTCCCCCTCCCTCTACTGGCCCAGCATCCTCCCTGTATCTCCCCCTCCCTCTACTAACCCAGCATCCTCCCTGTATCTCCCTCTACTAACCCAGCATCCTTCCTGAATCTCCCCGTCCCTCTACTAACCCAGCATCCTCCCTGTATCTCTCCCTCCCTCTACTAACCCAGCATCCTCCCTGTATCTCCCTCTACTAACCCAGCATCCTCCCTGTATCTCCCCCTCCCTCTACTAACCCAGCATCCTCCCTGTATCTCCCCCTCCCTCTACTAACCCAGCATCCTCCCTGTATCTCCCACTCCCTCTACTAACCCAGCATCCTCCCTGTATCTCCCCCTCCCTCTACTAACCCAGCATCCTCCCTGTGTCTCCCTCTACTAACCCAGCATCCTCCCTGTATCTCCCTCTACTAACCCAGCATCCTCCCTGTATCTCCCTCTACTAACCCAGCATCTTCCCTGTATCTCCCCCTCCCTCTACTAACCCAGCATCCTTCCTGTATCTCCCCCTCCCTTTACTAACCCAGCATCCTCCCTGTATCTCTCCCTCCCTCTACTAACCCAGCATCCTCCCTGTATCTCCCTCTACTAACCCAGCATCCTCCCTGTATCTCCCCCTCCATCTACTAACCCAGCATCATCCCTGTATCTCCCCCTCCCTCTACTAACCCAGCATCCTCCCTGTGTCTCCCTCTACTAACCCAGCATCCTCCCTGTATCTCCCTCTACTAACCCAGCATCCTCCCTGTATCTCCCTCTACTAACCCAGCATCCTCCCTGTATCTCCCTCTACTAACCCAGCATCATCCCTGTATCTCCCTCTACTAACCCAGCATCCTCCCTGTATCTCCCCCTCCCTCTACTAACCCAGCATCCTCCCTGTATCTCCCTCTACTAACCCAGCATCCTCCCTGTATCTCCCTCTACTAACCCAGCATCCTCCCTGTATCTCCCTCTACTAACCCAGCATCCTCCCTGTATCTCCCTCTACTAACCCAGCATCATCCCTGTATCTCCCTCTACTAACCCAGCATCCTCCCTGTATCTCCCCCTCCCTCTACTTACCCAGCATCCTCCCTGTATCTCCCTCTACTAACCCAGCATCCTCCCTGTATCTCCCTCTACTAACCCAGCATCCTCCCTGTATCTCCCCCTCCCTCTACTAACCCAGCATCCTCCCTGTATCTCCCTCTACTAACCCAGCATCCTCCCTGTGTCTCCCTCTACTAACCCAGCATCCTCCCTGTATCTCCCCCTCCCTCTACTAACCCAGCATCCTCCCTGTATCTCCCCCTCCCTCTACTAATCCAGCATCCTCTCTGTATCTCCCTCTACTAACCCAGCATCCTCCCTGTATCTCCCCCTCCCTCTACTAACCCAGCATCCTCCCTGTATCTCCCTCTACTAACCCAGCATCCTTCCTGAATCTCCCCGTCCCTCTACTAACCCAGCATCCTCCCTGTATCTCTCCCTCCATCTACTAACCCAGCATCCTCCCTGTATCTCCCTCTACTAACCCAGCATCCTCCCTGTATCTCCCCCTCCCTCTACTAACCCAGCATCCTCCCTGTATCTCCCCCTCCCTCTACTAACCCAGCATCCTCCCTGTATCTCCCCCTCCCTCTACTAACCCAGCATCCTCCCTGTATCTCCCCCTCCCTCTACTAACCCAGCATCCTCCCTGTGTCTCCCTCTACTAACCCAGCATCCTCCCTGTATCTCCCTCTACTAACCCAGCATCCTCCCTGTATCTCCCTCTACTAACCCAGCATCTTCCCTGTATCTCCCCCTCCCTCTACTAACCCAGCATCCTTCCTGTATCTCCCCCTCCCTTTACTAACCCAGCATCCTCCCTGTATCTCTCCCTCCCTCTACTAACCCAGCATCCTCCCTGTATCTCCCTCTACTAACCCAGCATCCTCCCTGTATCTCCCCCTCCCTCTACTAACCCAGCATCATCCCTGTATCTCCCCCTCCCTCTACTAACCCAGCATCCTCCCTGTGTCTCCCTCTACTAACCCAGCATCCTCCCTGTATCTCCCTCTACTAACCCAGCATCCTCCCTGTATCTCCCTCTACTAACCCAGCATCCTCCCTGTATCTCCCTCTACTAACCCAGCATCCTCCCTGTACCTCCCTCTACTAACCCAGCATCATCCCTGTATCTCCCTCTACTAACCCAGCATCCTCCATGTATCTCCCTCTACTAACCCAGCATCCTCCCTGTATCTCCCCCTCCCTCTACTAACCCAGCATCCTCCCTGTATCTCCCTCTACTAACCCAGTATCCTCCCTGTATCTCCCCCTCCCTCTACTAACCAAGCATCCTCCCTGTATCTCCCTCTAATAACCCAGCATCATCCCTGTATCTCCCTCCACTAACCCTGCATCCTCCATGTATCTCCCTCTACTAACCCAGCATCCTCCATGTATCTCCCTCTACTAACCCAGCATCCTTCATGTATCTCCCTCTACTAACCCAGTATCCTCCCTGTATCTCCCCCTCCCTCTAATAACCCAGCATCCTCCCTGTATCTCCCTCTACTAACCCAGTATCCTCCCTGTATCTCCCCCTCCCTCTACTAACCCAGCATTCTCCCTGTATCTCCCCCTCGCTCTACTAACCCAGCATCCTCCCTGTATCTCCCTCTACTAACCCAGCACCCTCCTTGTATCTCCCTCTACTAACCCAGCATCCTCCCTGTATCTCCCTCTACTAACCCAGCATCCTCCCTGTATCTCCCCCTCCCTCTACTAACCCAGCATCCTCCCTGTATCTCCCCCTCCCTCTACTAACCCAGCATCCTCCCTGTATCTCCCCCTCCCTCTACTAACCCAGCATCCTCCCTGTATTTCCCTCTCCCTCTACTAACCCAGCATCCTCCCTGTATCTCCCTCTCCCTCTACTAACCCAGCATCCTCCCTGTATCTCCCCCTCCCTCTACTAACCCAGCATCCTCCCTGTATCTCCCCCTCCCTCTACTAACCCAGCATCCTCCCTGTATCTCCCTCTACTAACCCAGCATCCTCCCTGTATCTCCCTCTACTAACCCAGCATCCTCCCTGTATCTCCCTCTACTAACCCAGCATCCTTCCTGTATCTCCCTCTACTAACCCAGCATCCTCCCTGTATCTCCCTCTACTAACCCAGCATCTTCCCTGTATCTCCCCCTCCCTCTACTAACCCAGCATCCTTTCTGAATCTCCTCCGTCCTCTACTAACCCAGCATCCTCCCTGCATCTCTCCCTCCCTCTACTAACCCAGCATCCTCCCTGTATCTCCCTCTACTAACCCAGCATCCTCCCTGTATCTCCCCCTCCCTCTACTAACCCAGCATCCTCCCTGTATCTCCCCCTCCCTCTACTAACCCAGCATCCTCCCTGTATCTCCCCCTCCCTCTACTAACCCAGCATCCTCCATGTATCTCCCTCTACTAACCCAGCATCCTTCATGTATCTCCCTCTACTAACCCAGTATCCTCCCTGTATCTCCCCCTCCCTCTACTAACCCAGCATCCTCCCTGTATCTCCCTCTACTAACCCAGTATCCTCCCTGTATCTCCCCCTCCCTCTACTAACCCAGCATTCTCCCTGTATCTCCCCCTCCCTCTACTAACCCAGCATCCTCCCTGTATCTCCCTCTACTAACCCAGCATCCTCCTTGTATTTCCCTCTACTAACCCAGCATCTTCCCTGTATCTCCCTCTACTAACCCAGCATCCTCCATGTATCTCCCTCTACTAACCCAGCATCCTCCCTGTATCTCCCTCTACTAACCCAGTATCCTCCCTGTATCTCCCCCTCCCTCTACTAACCAAGCATCCTCCCTGTATCTCCCTCTAATAACCCAGCATCATCCCTGTATCTCCCTCCACTAACCCAGCATCCTCCCTGTATCTCCCCCTCCCTCTACTAACCCGGCATCCTCCCTGTATCTCCCCCTCCCTCTACTAACCAAGCATCCTCCATGTATCTCCCTCTACTAACCCAGCATCCTCCCTGTATCTCCCCCTCCCTCTGCTAACCCAGCATCCTCCGTGTAACTCCCTCTACTAACCCAGCATCCTCCCTGTATCTCACCCTCCTTCTACTAACCCAGTATCCTCCATGTATCTCCCTCTACTAACCCAGCATCCTCCATGTATCTCCCTCTACTAACCCAGCATCCTCCCTGTATCTCCCCCTCCCTCTACTAATCCAGCATCCTCCCTGTATCTCCCTCTACTAACCCAGCATCCTCCCTGTATCTCCCTCTACTAACCCAGCATCCTCCCTGTATCTCCCCCTCCCTCTACTAACCCAGCATCCTCCCTGTATCTCCCTCTACTAACCCAGCATCCTCCCTGTGTCTCCCTCTACTAACCCAGCATCCTCCCTGTATCTCCCCCTCCCTCTACTAACCCAGCATCCTCCCTGTATCTCCCCCTCCCTCTACTAATCCAGCATCCTCTCTGTATCTCCCTCTACTAACCCAGCATCCTCCCTGTATCTCCCCCTCCCTCTACTGGCCCAGCATCCTCCCTGTATCTCCCCCTCCCTCTACTAACCCAGCATCCTCCCTGTATCTCCCTCTACTAACCCAGCATCCTTCCTGAATCTCCCCGTCCCTCTACTAACCCAGCATCCTCCCTGTATCTCTCCCTCCCTCTACTAACCCAGCATCCTCCCTGTATCTCCCTCTACTAACCCAGCATCCTCCCTGTATCTCCCCCTCCCTCTACTAACCCAGCATCCTCCCTGTATCTCCCCCTCCCTCTACTAACCCAGCATCCTCCCTGTGTCTCCCTCTACTAACCCAGCATCCTCCCTGTATCTCCCTCTACTAACCCAGCATCCTCCCTGTATCTCCCTCTACTAACCCAGCATCTTCCCTGTATCTCCCCCTCCCTCTACTAACCCAGCATCCTTCCTGTATCTCCCCCTCCCTCTACTAACCCAGCATCCTCCCTGTATCTCTCCCTCCCTCTACTAACCCAGCATCCTCCCTGTATCTCCCTCTACTAACCCAGCATCCTCCCTGTATCTCCCCCTCCCTCTACTAACCCAGCATCATCCCTGTATCTCCCCCTCCCTCTACTAACCCAGCATCCTCCCTGTGTCTCCCTCTACTAACCCAGCATCCTCCCTGTATCTCCCTCTACTAACCCAGCATCCTCCCTGTATCTCCCTCTACTAACCCAGCATCCTCCCTGTATCTCCCTCTACTAACCCAGCATCATCCCTGTATCTCCCTCTACTAACCAGGCATCCTCCATGTATCTCCCTCTACTAACCCAGCATCCTCCCTGTATCTCCCCCTCCCTCTACTAACCCAGCATCCTCCCTGTATCTTCCCCTCCCTCTACTAACCCAGCATCCTCCCTGTATCTCCCTCTACTAACCCAGCATCATCCCTGTATCTCCCTCTACTAACCCAGCATCCTCCATGTATCTCCCTCTACTAACCCAGCATCCTCCCTGTATCTCCCCCTCCCTCTACTAACCCAGCATCCTCCCTGTATCTCCCTCTACTAACCCAGTATCCTCCCTGTATCTCCCCGTCCCTCTACTAACCCAGCATTCTCCCTGTATCTCCCCCTCCCTCTACTAACCCAGCATCCTCCCTGTATCTCCCTCTAATAACCCAGCATCATCCCTGTATCTCCCTCCACTAACCCAGCATCCTCCATGTATCTCCCTCTACTAACCCAGCATCCTCCATGTATCTCCCTCTACTAACCCAGCATCCTTCATGTATCTCCCTCTACTAACCCAGTATCCTCCCTGTATCTCCCCCTCCCTCTACTAACCCAGCATCCTCCATGTATCTCCCTCTACTAACCCAGCATCCTCCATGTATCTCCCTCTACTAACCCAGCATCCTCCATGTATCTCCCTCTACTAACCCAGCATCCTTCATGTATCTCCCTCTACTAACCCAGTATCCTCCCTGTATCTCCCCCTCCCTCTACTAACCCAGTATCCTCCCTGTATCTCCCTCTATTAACCCAGTATCCTCCCTGTATCTCCCCCACCCTCTACTAACCCAGCATTCTCCCTGTATCTCCCCCTCGCTCTACTAACCCAGCATCCTCCCTGTATCTCCCTCTACTAACCCAGCATCCTCCTTGTATCTCCCTCTACTAACCCAGCATCCTCCCTGTATCTCCCTCTACTAACCCAGCATCCTCCCTGTATCTCCCCCTCCCTCTACTAACCCAGCATACTCCCTGTATCTCCCCCTCCCTCTACTAACCCAGCATCCTCCCTGTATCTCCCCCTCCCTCTACTAACCCAGCATCCTCTCTGTATCTCCCTCTCCCTCTACTAACCCAGCATCCTCCCTGTATCTCCCTCTCCCTCTACTAACCCAGCATCCTCCCTGTATCTCCCCCTCCCTCTACTAACCCAGCATCCTCCCTGTATCTCCCCCTCCCTCTACTAACCCAGCATCCTCCCTGTATCTCCCTCTACTAACCCAGCATCCTCCCTGTATCTCCCTCTACTAACCCAGCATCCTCCCTGTATCTCCCTCTACTAACCCAGCATCCTTCCTGTATCTACCTCTACTAACCCAGCATCCTCCCTGTATCTCCCCCTCCCTCTACTAACCCAGCATCCTCCCTGTATCTCCCTCTACTAACCCAGCATCCTTCCTGTATCTCCCTCTACTAACCCAGCATCCTCCCTGTATCTCCCTCTACTAACCCAGCATCCTCCCTGTATCTCCCTCTACTAACCCAGCATCCTCCCTGTATCTCCCTCTACTAACCCAGCATCCTCCCTGTATCTCCCTCTACTAACCCAGCATCCTTCCTGTATCTCCCTCTACTAACCCAGCATCCTCCCTGTATCTCCCTCTCCCTCTACCAACCCAGCATCCTCCCTGTATCTCCCTCTACTAACCCAGCATCCTCCCTGTATCTCCCCCTCCCTCTACTAACCCATCATCCTCCCTGTATCTCCCTCTACTAACCCAGCATCCTCCCTGTATCTCCCTCTACTAACCCAGCATCCTCCCTGTATCTCCCTCTACTAACCCAGCATCCTTCCTGTATCTCCCTCTACTAACCCAGCATCCTCCCTGTATCTCCCTCTCCCTCTACTAACCCAGCATCCTCCCTGTATCTCCCCCTCCCTCTACTAACCCAGCATCCTCCCTGTATCTCCCCCTCCCTCTACTAACCCAGCATCCTCCCTGAATCTCCCTCTACTAACCCAGCATCCTCCCTGTATCTCCCCCTCCCTCTACTAACCCAGCATCCTCCCTGTATCTCCCCCTCCCTCTACTAACCCAGCATCCTGCCTGTATCTCCCTCTACTAACCCAGTATCCTCCTTGTATCTCCCCCTCCCTATACTAACCCAGCATCCTCCCTGTATCTCCCCCTTCCTCTACTAACCCAGCATCCTCCCTGTATCTCCCTCTACTAACCCAGCATCCTCCCTGTATCTCCCCCTCCCTCTACTAACCCAGCATCCTCCCTGTATCTCCCTCTACTAACCCAGCATCCTCCCTGTATCTCCCCCTCCCTCTACTAACCCAGCATCCTCCCTGTATCTCCCCCTCCCTCTACTAACCCAGCATCCTGCCTGTATCTCACTCTACTAACCCAGTATCCTCCTTGTATCTCCTCCTCCCTATACTAACCCAGCATCCTCCCTGTATCTCCCCCTCCCTCTACTAACCCAGCATCCTCCCTGTATCTCCCCCTCCCTCTACTAACCCAGCATCCTCCCTGTATCTCCCCCTCCCTCCACTAACCCTGCATCCTCCCTGTATCTCCCCCTCCCTCAACTAACCCAGCATCCTGCCTGTATCTCCCTCTACTAACCCAGTATCCTCCTTGTATCTCCCCCTCCCTATACTAACCCAGCATCCTCCCTGTATCTCCCCCTCCCTCTACTAACCCAGCATCCTCCCTGTATCTCCCCCTCCCTCTACTAACCCAGCATCCTCCCTGTATCTCCCTCTACTAACCCAGCATCCTCCCTGTATCTCCCTCTACTAACCCAGCATCCTCCCTGTATCTCCCCCTCCCTCTACTAACCCAGCATCCTCCCTGTATCTCCCCCTCCCTCTACTAACCCAGCATCCTCCCTGTATCTCCCTCTACTAACCCAGCATCCTCCCTGTATCTCCCTCTACTAACCCAGCATCCTCCCTGTATCTCCCTCTACTAACCCAGCATCCTCCCTGTATCTCCCACTACTAACCCAGCATCCTCCCTGTATCTCCCCCTCCCTCTACTAACCCAGCATCATGCCTGTATCTCCCTCTACTAACCCAGTATCCTCCTTGTATCTCCCCCTCCCTCTACTAACCCAGCATCCTCCCTGTATCTTCCTCTACTAACCCAGCATCCTCCCTGTTTCTCCCCCTCCCTCTACTAACCCAGCATCCTCCCTGTATCTCCCCCTCCCTCTACAATATCCCAGCATCCTCCCTGTATCTCCCTCTACTAACCCAGCATCCTCCCTGTATCTCCCCCTCGCTCTACTAACCCAGCATCCTCCCTGTATCTCCCCCTCCCTCTACTAACCCAGCATCCTCCCTGTATCTCCCCCTCCCTCTACTAACCCAGCATCCTCCCTGTATCTCCCCCTCCCTCTACTAACCCAGCATCCTCCCTGTATCTCCCCCTCCCTCTACTAACCCAACATCCTCCCTGTATCTCCCTCTACTAACCCAGCATCCTCCCTGTATCTCCCTCTACTAACCCAGCATCTTCCCTGTATCTCCCCCTCCCTCTACTAACCCAGCATCCTTTCTGAATCTCCCCCTCCCTCTACTAACCCAGCATCCTCCCTGTATCTCTCCCTCCCTCTACTAACCCAGCATCCTCCCTGTATCTCCCTCTACTAACCCAGCATCCTCCCTGTATCTCCCCCTCCCTCTACTTACCCAGCATCCTCCCTGTATCTCCCCCTCCCTCTACTAACCCAGCATCCTCCCTGTATCTCCCCCTCCCTCTACTAACCCAGCATCCTCCCTGTATCTCCCCCTCCCTCTACTAACCCAGCATCCTCCCTGTGTCTCCCTCTACTAACCCAGCATCCTCCCTGTATCTCCCTCTACTAACCCAGCATCCTCCCTGTATCTCCCTCTACTAACCCAGCATCTTCCCTGTATCTCCCCCTCCCTCTACTAACCCAGCATCCTTCCTGTATCTCCCCCTCCCTCTACTAACCCAGCATCCTCCCTGTATCTCTCCCTCCCTCTACTAACCCAGCATCCTCCCTATATCTCCCTCTACTAACCCAGCATCCTCCCTGTATCTCCCCCTCCCTCTACTAACCCAGCATCCTCCCTGTATCTCCCCCTCCCTCTACTAACCCAGCATCCTCCCTGTGTCTCCCTCTACTAACCCAGCATCCTCCCTGTATTTCCCTCTACTAACCCAGCATCCTCCCTGTATCTCCCTCTACTAACCCAGCATCCTCCCTGTATCTCCCTCTACTAACCCAGCATCCTCCCTGTATCTCCCTCTACTAACCCAGCATCCTCCATGTATCTCCCTCTACAAACCCAGCATCCTCCCTGTATCTCCCCCTCCCTCTACTAACCCAGCATCCTCCCTGTATCTCCCCCTCCCTCTACTAACCCAGCATCCTCCCTGTATCTCCCTCTACTAACCCAGCATCCTCCCTGTATCTCCCTCTACTAACCCAGCATCCTCCCTGTATCTCCCCCTCCCTCTACTAACCCAGCATCCTCCCTGTATCTCCCTCTACTAACCCAGCATCCTCCCTGTATCTCCCTCTACTAACCCAGCATCCTTCCTGTATCTCCCTCTACTAACCCAGCATCCTCCCTGTATCTCCCTGTATCTCCCTCTACTAACCCAGCATCCTCCCTGTATCTCCCTCTACTAACCCAGCATCCTTCCTGTATCTCCCTCTACTAACCCAGCATCCTCCCTGTATCTCCCTCTACTAACCCAGCATCCTCCCTGTATCTCCCTCTACTAATCCAGCATCCTCCCTGTATCTCCCTCTACTTACCCAGCATCCTCCCTGTATCTCCCTCTACTAACCGAGCATCCTTCCTGTATCTCCCTCTACTAACCCAGCATCCTCCCTGTATCTCCCCCTCCCTCTACTAACCCAGCATCCTCCCTGTATCTCCCCCTCCCTCTACTAACCCAGCATCCTCCCTGTATCTCACTCTACTAACCCAGCATCCTCCCTGTATCTCCCTCTACTAACCCAGCATCCTCCCTGTATCTCCCCCTCCCTCTACTAACCCAGCATCCTCCCTGTATCTCCCCCTCCCTCTACTAACCCAGCATCCTCCCTGTATCTCCCCCTCCCTCTACTAACCCAGCATCCTCCCTGTATCTCCCTCTACTAACCCAGCATCCTCCCTGTATCTCCCCCTCCCTCTACTAACCCAGCATCCTCCCTGTATCTCCCCCTCCCTCTACTAACCAAGCATCCTGCCTGTATCTCCCTCTACTAACCCAGTATCCTCCTTGTATCTCCCCCTCCCTATACTAACCCAGCATCCTCCATGTATCTCCCCCTCCCTCTACTAACCCAGCATCCTCCCTGTATCTCCCTCTACTAACCCAGCATCCTCCCTGTATCTCCCCCTCCCTCTACTAGTCCAGCATCCTCCCTGTATCTCCCTCTACTAACCCAGCATCCTCCCTGTATCTCCCCCTCCCTCTACTAACCCAGCATCCTCCCTGTATCTCCCCCTCCCTCTACTAACCCAGCATCCTGCCTGTATCTCACTCTACTAACCCAGTATCCTCCTTGTATCTCCCCCTCCCTATATTAACCCAGCATCCTCCCTGTATCTCCCCCTCCCTCTACTAACCCAGCATCCTCCCTGTATCTCCCCCTCCCTCTACTAACCCAGCATCCTCCCTGTATCTCCCCCTCCCTCAACTAACCCAGCATCCTGCCTGTATCTCCCTCTACTAACCCAGTATCCTCCTTGTATCTCCCCCTCCCTATACTAACCCAGCATCCTCCCTGTATCTCCCCCTCCCTCTACTAACCCAGCATCCTCCCTGTATCTCCCCCTCCCTCTACTAACCCAGCATCCTCCCTGTATCTCCCTCTACTAACCCAGCATCCTCCCTGTATCTCCCCCTCCCTCTACTAACCCAGCATCCTCCCTGTATCTCCCCCTCCCTCTACTAACCCAGCATCCTCCCTGTATCTCCCTCTACTAACCCAGCATCCTCCCTGTATCTCCCTCTACTAACCCAGCATCCTCCCTGTATCTCCCTCTACTAACCCAGCATCCTCCCTGTATCTCCCCCTCCCTCTACTAACCCAGCATCATGCCTGTATCTCCCTCTACTAACCCAGTATCCTCCTTGTATCTCCCCCTCCCTCTACTAACCCAGCATCCTCCCTGTATCTCCCTCTACTAACCCAGCATCCTCCCTGTTTCTCCCCCTCCCTCTACTAACCCAGCATCCTCCCTGTATCTCCCCCTCCCTCTACAATATCCCAGCATCCTCCCTGTATCTCCCTCTACTAACCCAGCATCCTCCCTGTATCTCCCCCTCCCTCTACTAACCCAGCATCCTCCCTGTATCTCCCCCTCCCTCTACTAACCCAGCATCCTCCCTGTATCTCCCCCTCCCTCTACTAACCCAGCATCCTCCCTGTATCTCCCCCTCCCTCTACTAACCCAGCATCCTCCCTGTATCTCCCCCTCCCTCTACTAACCCAACATCCTCCCTGTATCTCCCTCTACTAACCCAGCATCCTCCCTGTATCTCCCTCTACTAACCCAGCATCTTCCCTGTATCTCCCCCTTCCTCTACTAACCCAGCATCCTTTCTGAATCTCCCCCTCCCTCTACTAACCCAGCATCCTCCCTGTATCTCTCCCTCCCTCTACTAACCCAGCATCCTCCCTGTATCTCCCTCTACTAACCCAGCATCCTCCCTGTATCTCCCCCTCCCTCTACTAACCCAGCATCCTCCCTGTATCTCCCCCTCCCTCTACTAACCCAGCATCCTTCCTGTATCTCCCCCTCCCTCTACTAACCCAGCATCCTCCCTGTATCTCTCCCTCCCTCTACTAACCCAGCATCCTCCCTGTATCTCCCTCTACTAACCCAGCATCCTCCCTGTATCTCCCCCTCCCTCTACTAACCCAGCATCCTCCCTGTATCTCCCCCTCCCTCTACTAACCCAGCATCCTCCCTGTGTCTCCCTCTACTAACCCAGCATCCTCCCTGTATCTCCCTCTACTAACCCAGCATCCTCCCTGTATCTCCCTCTACTAACCCAGCATCCTCCCTGTATCTCCCTCTACTAACCCAGCATCCTCCCTGTATCTCCCTCTACTAACCCAGCATCCTCCATGTATCTCCCTCTACTAACCCAGCATCCTCCCTGTATCTCCCTCTCCCTCTACTAACCCAGCATCCTCCCTGTATCTCCCTCTCCCTCTACTAACCCAGCATCCTCCCTGTATCTCCCCCTCCCTCTACTAACCCAGCATCCTCCCTGTATCTCCCCCTCCCTCTACTAACCCAGCATCCTCCCTGTGTCTCCCTCTACTAACCCAGCATCCTCCCTGTATCTCCCACTACTAACCCAGCATCCTCCCTGTATCTCCCTCTACTAACCCAGCATCCTCCCTGTATCTCCCTCTACTAACCCAGCATCCTCCCTGTATCTCCCTCTACTAACCCAGCATCCTCCATGTATCTCCCTCTACTAACCCAGCATCCTCCCTGTATCTCCCTCTCCCTCTACTAACCCAGCATCCTCCCTGTATCTCCCCCTCCCTCTACTAACCCAGCATCCTCCCTGTATCTCCCTCTACTAACCCAGCATCCTCCCTGTATCTCCCCCTCCCTCTACTAACCCAGCATCCTCCCTGTATCTCCCCCTCCCTCTACTAACCCAGCATCCTGCCTGTATCTCCCCCTCCCTCTACTAACCCAGCATCCTCCCTGTATCTCCCTCTACTAACCCAGCATCCTCCCTGTATCTCCCCCTCCCTCTACTAACCCAGCATCCTCCCTGTATCTCCCCCTCCCTCTACTAACCCAGCATCCTCCCTGTATCTCCCCCTCCCTCTACTAACCCAGCATGCTCCCTGTATCTCCCCCTCCCTCTACTAACCCAGCATCCTCCCTGTGTCTCCCTCTACTAACCCAGCATCCTCCCTGTATCTCCCTCTACTAACCCAGCATCCTCCCTGTATCTCCCTCTACTAACCCAGCATCTTCCCTGTATCTCCCCCTCCCTCTACTAACCCAGCATCCTTCCTGTATCTCCCCCTCCCTCTACTAACCCAGCATCCTCCCTGTATCTCTCCCTCCCTCTACTAACCCAGCATCCTCCCTGTATCTCCCTCTACTAACCCAGAATCCTCCCTGTATCTCCCCCTCCCTCTACTAACCCAGCATCCTCCCTGTATCTCCCCCTCCCTCTACTAACCCAGCATCCTCCCTGTGTCTCCCTTTACTAACCCAGCATCCTCCCTGTATCTCCCTCTACTAACCCAGCATCCTCCCTGTATCTCCCTCTACTAACCCAGCATCCTCCCTGTATCTCCCTCTACTAACCCAGCATCCTCCCTGTATCTCCCTCTCCCTCTACTAACCCAGCATCCTCCCTGTATCTCCCCCTCCCTCTACTAACCCAGCATCCTCCCTGTATCTCCCCCTCCCTCTACTAACCCAGCATCCTGCCTGTATCTCCCCCTCCCTCTACTAACCCAGCATCCTCCCTGTATCTACCTCTACTAACCCAGCATCCTCCCTGTATCTTCCTCTACTAACCCAGCATCCTCCCTGTATCTCCCCCTCCCTCTACTAACCCAGCATCCTCCCTGTATCTCCCTCTACTAACCCAGCATCCTCCCTGTATCTCCCCCTCCCTCTACTAACCCAGCATCCTCCCTGTATCTCCCCCTCCCTCTACTAACCCAGCATCCTCCCTGTGTCTCCATCTACTAACCCAGCATCCTCCCTGTATCTCCCTCTACTAACCCAGCATCCTCCCTGTATCTCCCTCTACTAACCCAGCATCCTCCCTGTATCTCCCCCTCCCTCTACTAACCCAGCATCCTCCCTGTATCTCCCCCTCCCTCTACTAACCCAGCATCCTCCCTGTATCTCCCTCTACTAACCCAGCATCCTCCCTGTATCTCCCTCTACTAACCCAGCATCCTCCCTGTATCTCCCCCTCCCTCTACTAACCCAGCATCCTCCCTGTTTCTCCCCCTCCCTCTACTAACCCAGCATCCTCCCTGTATCTCCCCCTCCCTCTACTAACCCAGCATCCTCCCTGTATCTCCCTCTACTAACCCAGCATCCTCCCTGTATCTTCCTCTACTAACCCAGCATCCTCCCTGTATCTCCCCCTCCCTCTACTAACCCAGCATCCTCCCTGTATCTCCCCCTCCCTCTACTAACCCAGCATCCTCCCTGTATCTCCCTCTACTAACCCAGCATCCTCCCTGTATCTCCCCCTCCCTCTACTAACCCAGCATCCTCCCTGTATCTCCCCCTCCCTCTACTAACCCAGCATCCTCCCTGTATCTCCCTCTACTAACCCAGCATCCTCCCTGTATCTCCCCCTCCCTCTACTAACCCAGCATCCTCCCTGTATCTCCCCCTCCCTCTACTAACCCAGCATCCTCCCTGTATCTCCCTCTACTAACCCAGCATCCTCCCTGTATCTCCCCCTCCCTCTACTAACCCAGCATCCTCCCTGTATCTCCCCCTCCCTCTACTAACCCAGCATCCTCCCTGTATCTCCCCCTCCCTCTACTAACCCAGCATCCTCCCTGTATCTCCCCCTCCCTCTACTAACCCAGCATCCTCCCTGTATCTTCCCCTCCCTCTACTAACCCAGCATCCTCCCTGTATCTCCCTCTACTAACCCAGCATCCTCCCTGTATCTCCCTCTTCTAACCCAGCATCTTCCCTGTATCTCCCCCTCCCTCTACTAACCCAGCATCCTTCCTGAATCTCCCCCTCCCTCTACTAACCCAGCATCCTCCCTGTATCTCGCCCTCCCTCTACTAACCCAGCTTCCTCCCTGTATCTCCCTCTACTAACCAAGCATTCTCCCTGTATCTCCCCCTCCCTCTACTAACCCAGCATCCTCCCTGTATCTCGCCCTCCCTCTACTAACCCAGCATCCTCCCTGTATCTCCCCCTCCCTCTACTAACGCAGCATCCTCCCTGTATCTCCCCCTCCCTCTACTAACCCAGCATCCTCCCTGTGTCTCCCTCTACTAACCCAGCATCCTCCCTGTATCTCCCTCTACTAACCCAGCATCCTCCCTGTATCTCCCTCTACTAACCCAGCATCCTCCCTGTATCTCCCTCTACTAACCCAGCATCTTCCCTGTATCTCCCCCTCCCTCTACTAACCCAGCATCCTTCCTGTATTTCCCCCTCCCTCTACTAACCCAGCATCCTCCCTGTATCTCTCCCTCCCTCTACTAACCCAGCATCCTCCCTGTATCTCCCTCTACTAACCCAGCATCCTCCCTGTATCTCCCTCTACTAACCCAGCATCCTCCCTGTATCTCCCTCTACTAACCCAGCATCATCCCTGTATCTCCCTCTACTAACCCAGCATCCTCCATGTATCTCCCTCTACTAACCCAGCATCCTCCCTGTATCTCCCCCTCCCTCTACTAACCCAGCATCCTCCCTGTATCTTCCCCTCCCTCTACTAACCCAGCATCCTCCCTGTATCTCCCTCTACTAACCCAGCATCATCCCTGTATCTCCCTCTACTAACCCAGCATCCTCCATGTATCTCCCTCTACTAACCCAGCATCCTCCCTGTATCTCCCCCTCCCTCTACTAACCCAGCATCCTCCCTGTATCTCCCTCTACTAACCCAGTATCCTCCCTGTATCTCCCCCTCCCTCTACTAACCCAGCATTCTCCCTGTATCTCCCCCTCCCTCTACTAACCCAGCATCCTCCCTGTATCTCCCTCTAATAACCCAGCATCATCCCTGTATCTCCCTCCACTAACCCAGCATCCTCCATGTATCTCCCTCTACTAACCCAGCATCCTCCATGTATCTCCCTCTACTAACCCAGTATCCTCCCTGTATCTCCCCCTCCCTCTACTAACCCAGCATCCTCCCTGTATCTCCCTCTACTAACCCAGTATCCTCCCTGTATCTCCCCCTCCCTCTACTAACCCAGCATTCTCCCTGTATCTCCCCCTCCCTCTACTAACCCAGCATCCTCCCTGTATCTCCCTCTACTAACCCAGCATCCTCCTTGTATCTCCCTCTACTAACCCAGCATCCTCCTTGTATCTCCCTCTACTAACCCAGCATCCTCCATGTATCTCCCTCTACTAACCCAGCATCCTCCATGTATCTCCCTCTACTAACCCAGCATCCTCCCTGTATCTCCCCCTCCCTCTACTAACCCAGCATCCTCCCTGTATCTCCCCCTCCCTCTACTAACCAAGCATCCTCCATGTATCTCCCTCTACTAACCCAGCATCCTCCCTGTATCTCCCCCTCCCTCTACTAACCCAGCATCCTCCATGTATCTTCCTCTACTAACCCAGCATCCTCCCTGTATCTCCCCCTCCCTCTACTAACCCAGTATCCTCCATGTATCTCCCTCTACTAACCCAGCATCCTCCATGTATCTCCCTCTACTAATCCAGCATCCTCCCTGTATCTCCCTCTACTAACCCAGCATCCTCCCTGTATCTCCCTCTACAAACCCAGCATCCTCCCTGTATCTCCCCCTCCCTCTACTAACCCAGCATCCTCTCTGTATCTCCCTCTACTAACCCAGCATCCTTCCTGAATCTCCCCATCCCTCTACTAACCCAGCATCCTCCCTGTATCTCTCCCTCCCTCTACTAACCCAGCATCCTCCCTGTATCTCCCTCTACTAACCCAGCATCCTCCCTGTATCTCCCCCTCCCTCTACTAACCCAGCATCCTCCCTGTATCTCCCCCTCCCTCTACTAACCCAGCATCCTCCCTGTATCTCCCCCTCCCTCTACTAACCCAGCATCCTCCCTGTGTCTCCCTCTACTAACCCAGCATCCTCCCTGTATCTCCCTCTACTAACCCAGCATCCTCCCTGTATCTCTCCCTCCCTCTACTAACCCAGCATCCTCCCTGTATCTCCCTCTACTAACCCAGCATCCTCCCTGTATCTCCCTCTACTAACCCAGCATCCTCCCTGTATCTCCCTCTACTAACCCAGCATCATCCCTGTATCTCCCTCTACTAACCCAGCATCCTCCATGTATCTCCCTCTACTAACCCAGCATCCTCCCTGTATCTCCCCCTCCCTCTACTAACCCAGCATCCTCCCTGTATCTTCCCCTCCCTCTACTAACCCAGCATCCTCCCTGTATCTCCCTCTACTAACCCAGCATCATCCCTGTATCTCCCTCTACTAACCCAGCATCCTCCATGTATCTCCCTCTACTAACCCAGCATCCTCCCTGTATCTCCCCCTCCCTCTACTAACCCAGCATCCTCCCTGTATCTCCCTCTACTAACCCAGTATCCTCCCTGTATCTCCCCCTCCCTCTACTAACCCAGCATTCTCCCTGTATCTCCCCCTCCCTCTACTAACCCAGCATCCTCCCTGTATCTCCCTCTAATAACCCAGCATCATCCCTGTATCTCCCTCCACTAACCCAGCATTCTCCATGTATCTCCCTCTACTAACCCAGCATCCTCCATGTATCTCCCTCTACTAACCCAGTATCCTCCCTGTATCTCCCCCTCCCTCTACTAACCCAGCATCCTCCCTGTATCTCCCTCTACTAACCCAGTATCCTCCCTGTATCTCCCCCTCCCTCTACTAACCCAGCATTCTCCCTGTATCTCCCCCTCCCTCTACTAACCCAGCATCCTCCCTGTATCTCCCTCTACTAACCCAGCATCCTCCTTGTATCTCCCTCTACTAACCCAGCATCCTCCTTGTATCTCCCTCTACTAACCCAGCATCCTCCATGTATCTCCCTCTACTAACCCAGCATCCTCCATGTATCTCCCTCTACTAACCCAGCATCCTCCCTGTATCTCCCCCTCCCTCTACTAACCCAGCATCATCCCTGTATCTCCCCCTCCCTCTACTAACCAAGCATCCTCCATGTATCTCCCTCTACTAACCCAGCATCCTCCCTGTATCTCCCCCTCCCTCTACTAACCCAGTATCCTCCATGTATCTCCCTCTACTAACCCAGCATCCTCCCTGTATCTCCCCCTCTCTCTCTACTAACCCAGTATCCTCCATGTATCTCCCTCTACTAACCCAGCATCCTCCATGTATCTCCCTCTACTAACCCAGCATCCTCCCTGTATCTCCCCCTCCCTCTACTAATCCAGCATCCTCCCTGTATCTCCCTCTACTAACCCAGCATCCTCCCTGTATCTCCCTCTACAAACCCAGCATCCTCCCTGTATCTCCCCCTCCCTCTACTAACCCAGCATCCTCCCTGTATCTCCCTCTACTAACCCAGCATCCTTCCTGAATCTCCCCATCCCTCTACTAACCCAGCATCCTCCCTGTATCTCTCCCTCCCTCTACTAACCCAGCATCCTCCCTTTATCTCCCTCTACTAACCCAGCATCCTCCCTGTATCTCCCCCTCCCTCTACTAACCCAGCATCCTCCCAGTATCTCCCCCTCCCTCTACTAACCCAGCATCCTCCCTGTATCTCCCCCTCCCTCTACTAACCCAGCATCCTCCCTGTATCTCCCCCTCCCTCTACTAACCCAGCATCCTCCCTGTATCTCCCCCTCCCTCTACTAACCCAGCATCCTCCCTGTATCTCCCCCTCCCTCTACTAACCCAGCATCCTCCCTGTGTCTCCCTCTACTAACCCAGCATCCTCCCTGTATCTCCCTCTACTAACCCAGCATCCTCCCTGTATCTCCCTTTACTAACCCAGCATCTTCCCTGTATCTCCCCCTCCCTCTACTAACCCAGCATCCTTCCTGTATTTCCCCTCCCTCTACTAACCCAGCATCCTCCCTGTATCTCTCCCTCCCTCTACTAACCCAGCATCCTCCCTGTATCTCCCTCTACTAACCCAGCATCCTCCCTGTATCTCCCCCTCCCTCTACTAACCCAGCATCATCCCTGTATCTCCCTCTACTAACCAGGCATCCTCCATGTATCTCCCTCTTCTAACCCAGCATCCTCCCTGTATCTCCCCCTCCCTCTACTAACCCAGCATCCTCCCTGTATCTTCCCCTCCCTCTACTAACCCAGCATCCTCCCTGTATCTCCCTCTACTAACCCAGCATCATCCCTGTATCTCCCTCTACTAACCCAGCATCCTCCATGTATCTCCCTCTACTAACCCAGCATCCTCCCTGTATCTCCCCCTCCCTCTACTAACCCAGCATCCTCCCTGTATCTCCCTCTACTAACCCAGTATCCTCCCTGTATCTCCCCCTCCCTCTACTAACCCAGCATTCTCCCTGTATCTCCCCCTCCCTCTACTAACCCAGCATCCTCCCTGTATCTCCCTCTAATAACCCAGCATCCTCCCTGTATCTCCCTCTACTAACCCAGCATCCTCCATGTATCTCCCTCTACTAACCCAGCATCCTCCATGTATCTCCCTCTACTAACCCAGCATCCTTCATGTATCTCCCTCTACTAACCCAGTATCCTCCCTGTATCTCCCCCTCCCTCTACTAACCCAGCATCCTCCATGTATCTCCCTCTACTAACCCAGCATCCTCCATGTATCTCCCTCTACTAACCCAGCATCCTTCATGTATCTCCCTCTACTAACCCAGTATCCTCCCTGTATCTCCCCCTCCCTCTACTAACCCAGCATCCTCCCTGTATCTCCCTCTACTAACCCAGTATCCTCCCTGTATCTCCCCCTCCCTCTACTAACCCAGCATTCTCCCTGTATCTCCCCCTCGCTCTACTAACCCAGCATCCTCCCTGTATCTCCCTCTACTAACCCAGCATCCTCCTTGTATCTCCCTCTACTAACCCAGCATCCTCCCTGTATCTCCCCCTCCCTCTACTAACCCAGCATCCTCCCTGTATCTCCCCCTCCCTCTACTAACCCAGCATCCTCCCTGTATCTCCCCCTCCCTCTACTAACCCAGCATCCTCCCTGTATCTCCCTCTCCCAACCCAGCATCCTCCCTGTATCTCCCTCTCCCTCTACTAACCCAGCATCCTCCCTGTATCTCCCCCTCCCTCTACTAACCCAGCATCCTCCCTGTATCTCCCCCTCCCTCTACTAACCCAGCATCCTCCCTGTATCTCCCTCTACTAACCCAGCATCCTCCCTGTATCTCCCTCTACTAACCCAGCATCCTCCCTGTATCTCCCTCTACTAACCCAGCATCCTTCCTGTATCTCCCTCTACTAACCCAGCATCCTCCCTGTATCTCCCCCTCCCTCTACTAACCCAGCATCCTCCCTGTATCTCCCTCTACTAACCCAGCATCCTTCCTGTATCTCCCTCTACTAACCCAGCATCCTCCCTGTATCTCCCCCTCCCTCTACTAACCCAGCATCCTCCCTGTATCTCCCTCTACTAACCCAGCATCCTCCCTGTATCTCCCTCTACTAACCCAGCATCCTCCCTGTATCTCCCTCTACTAACCCAGCATCCTCCCTGTATCTCCCTCTACTAACCCAGCATCCTTCCTGTATCTCCCTCTACTAACCCAGCATCCTCCCTGTATCTCCCTCTCCCTCTACTAACCCAGCATCCTCCCTGTATCTCCCTCTACTAACCCAGCATCCTCCCTGTATCTCCCCCTCCCTCTACTAACCCAGCATCCTCCCTGTATCTCCCTCTACTAACCCAGCATCCTCCCTGTATCTCCCTCTACTAACCCAGCATCCTCCCTGTATCTCCCTCTACTAATCCAGCATCCTTCCTGTATCTCCCTCTACTAACCCAGCATCCTCCCTGTATCTCCCTCTCCCTCTACTAACCCAGCATCCTCCCTGTATCTCCCCCTCCCTCTACTAACCCAGCATCCTCCCTGTATCTCCCCCTCCCTCTACTAACCCAGCATCCTCCCTGTATCTCCCCCTCCCTCTACTAACCCAGCATCCTCCCTGTATCTCCCTCTACTAACCCAGCATCCTCCCTGTATCTCCCCCTCCCTCTACTAACCCAGCATCCTCCCTGTATCTCCCCCTCCCTCTACTAACCCAGCATCCTGCCTGTATCTCCCTCTACTAACCCAGTATCCTCCTTGTATCTCCCCCTCCCTATACTAACCCAGCATCCTCCCTGTATCTCCCCCTCCCTCTACTAACCCAGCATCCTCCCTGTATCTCCCTCTACTAACCCAGCATCCTCCCTGTATCTCCCCCTCCCTCTACTAACCCAGCATCCTCCCTGTATCTCCCTCTACTAACCCAGCATCCTCCCTGTATCTCCCCCTCCCTCTACTAACCCAGCATCCTCCCTGTATCTCCCCCTTCCTCTACTAACCCAGCATCCTGCCTGTATCTCCCTCTACTAACCCAGTATCCTCCTTGTATCTCCCCCTCCCTATACTAACCCAGCATCCTCCCTGTATCTCCCCCTCCCTCTACTAACCCAGCATCCTCCCTGTATCTACCCCTCCCTCTACTAACCCAGCATCCTCCCTGTATCTCCCTCTACTAACCCAGCATCCTCCCTGTATCTCCCTCTACTAACCCAGCATCCTCCCTGTATCTCCCTCTACTAACCCAGCATCCTACCTGAATCTCCCCCTCCCTCTACTAACCCAGCATCCTCCCTGTATCTCCCCCTCCCTCTACTAACCCAGCATCCTCCCTGTATCTCCCTCTACTAACCCAGCATCCTCCCTGTATCTCCCTCTACTAACCCAGCATCCTCCCTGTATCTCCCTCTACTAACCCAGCATCCTCCCTGTATCTCCCCCTCCCTCTACTAACCCAGCATCATGCCTGTATCTCCCTCTACTAACCCAGTATCCTCCTTGTATCTCCCTCTCCCTCTACTAACCCAGCATCCTCCCTGTATCTCCCTCTACTAACCCAGCATCCTCCCTGTTTCTCCCCCTCCCTCTACTAACCCAGCATCCTCCCTGTATCTCCCCCTCACTCTACAATATCCCAGCATCCTCCCTGTATCTCCCTCTACTAACCCAGCATCCTCCCTGTATCTCCCCCTCCCTCTACTAACCCAGCATCCTCCCTGTATCTCCCCCTCCCTCTACTAACCAAGCATCCTCCCTGTATCTCCCCCTCCCTCTACTAACCCAGCATCCTCCCTGTATCTCCCCCTCCCTCTACTAACCCAGCATCCTCCCTGTATCTCCCCCTCCCTCTACTAACCCAACATCCTCCCTGTATCTCCCTCTACTAACCCAGCATCCTCCCTGTATCTCCCTCTACTAACCTAGCATCTTCCCTGTATCTCCACCTCCCTCTACTAACCCAGCATACTTTCTGAATCTCCCCCTCCCTCTACTAACCCAGCATCCTCCCTGTATCTCTCCCTCCCTCTACTAACCCAGCATCCTCCCTGTATCTCCCTCTACTAACCCAGCATCCTCCCTGTATCTCCCCCTCCCTCTACTAACCCAGCATCCTCCCTGTATCTCCCCCTCCCTCTACTAACCCAGCATCCTCCCTGTATCTCCCCCTCCCTCTACTAACCCAGCATCTTCCCTGTATCTCCCCCTCCCTCTACTAACCCAGCATCCTCCCTGTGTCTCCCTCTACTAACCCAGCATCCTCCCTGTATCTCCCTCTACTAACCCAGCATCCTCCCTGTATCTCCCTCTACTAACCCAGCATCTTCCCTGTATCTCCCCCTCCCTCTACTAACCCAGCATCCTTCCTGTATCTCCCCCTCCCTCTACTAACCCAGCATCCTCCCTGTATCTCTCCCTCCCTCTACTAACCCAGCATCCTCCCTGTATCTCCCCCTCCCTCTACTAACCCAGCATCCTCCCTGTATCTCCCCCTCCCTCTACTAACCCAGCATCCTCCCTGTATCTCCCTCTACTAACCCAGCATCCTCCCTGTATCTCCCTCTACTAACCCAGCATCCTCCCTGTATCTCCCCCTCCCTCTACTAACCCAGCATCCTCCCTGTATCTCCCCCTCCCTCTACTAACCCAGCATCCTCCCTGTATCTCCCCCTCCCTCTACTAACCCAGCATCCTCCCTGTATCTCCCCCTCCCTCTACTAACCCAGCATCCTCCCTGTATCTCCCTCTCCCTCTACTAACCCAGCATCCTCCCTGTATCTCCCTCTCCCTCTACTAACCCAGCATCCTCCCTGTATCTCCCTCTACTAACCCAGCATCCTCCCTGTATCTCCCCCTCCCTCTACTAACCCAGCATCCTCCCTGTATCTCCCCCTCCCTCTACTAACCCAGCATCCTCCCTGTATCTCCCTCTACTAACCCAGCATCCTCCCTGTATCTCCCCCTCCCTCTACTAACCCAGCATCATGCCTGTATCTCCCTCTACTAACCCAGTATCCTCCTTGTATCTCCCTCTCCCTCTACTAACCCAGCATCCTCCCTGTATCTCCCTCTACTAACCCAGCATCCTCCCTGTTTCTCCCCCTCCCTCTACTAACCCAGCATCCTCCCTGTATCTCCCCCTCACTCTACAATATCCCAGCATCCTCCCTGTATCTCCCTCTACTAACCCAGCATCCTCCCTGTATCTCCCCCTCCCTCTACTAACCCAGCATCCTCCCTGTATCTCCCCCTCCCTCTACTAACCAAGCATCCTCCCTGTATCTCCCCCTCCCTCTACTAACCCAGCATCCTCCCTGTATCTCCCCCTCCCTCTACTAACCCAGCATCCTCCCTGTATCTCCCCCTCCCTCTACTAACCCAACATCCTCCCTGTATCTCCCTCTACTAACCCAGCATCCTCCCTGTATCTCCCTCTACTAACCTAGCATCTTCCCTGTATCTCCACCTCCCTCTACTAACCCAGCATACTTTCTGAATCTCCCCCTCCCTCTACTAACCCAGCATCCTCCCTGTATCTCTCCCTCCCTCTACTAACCCAGCATCCTCCCTGTATCTCCCTCTACTAACCCAGCATCCTCCCTGTATCTCCCCCTCCCTCTACTAACCCAGCATCCTCCCTGTATCTCCCCCTCCCTCTACTAACCCAGCATCCTCCCTGTATCTCCCCCTCCCTCTACTAACCCAGCATCTTCCCTGTATCTCCCCCTCCCTCTACTAACCCAGCATCCTCCCTGTGTCTCCCTCTACTAACCCAGCATCCTCCCTGTATCTCCCTCTACTAACCCAGCATCCTCCCTGTATCTCCCTCTACTAACCCAGCATCTTCCCTGTATCTCCCCCTCCCTCTACTAACCCAGCATCCTTCCTGTATCTCCCCCTCCCTCTACTAACCCAGCATCCTCCCTGTATCTCTCCCTCCCTCTACTAACCCAGCATCCTCCCTGTATCTCCCCCTCCCTCTACTAACCCAGCATCCTCCCTGTATCTCCCCCTCCCTCTACTAACCCAGCATCCTCCCTGTATCTCCCTCTACTAACCCAGCATCCTCCCTGTATCTCCCTCTACTAACCCAGCATCCTCCCTGTATCTCCCCCTCCCTCTACTAACCCAGCATCCTCCCTGTATCTCCCCCTCCCTCTACTAACCCAGCATCCTCCCTGTATCTCCCCCTCCCTCTACTAACCCAGCATCCTCCCTGTATCTCCCCCTCCCTCTACTAACCCAGCATCCTCCCTGTATCTCCCTCTCCCTCTACTAACCCAGCATCCTCCCTGTATCTCCCTCTCCCTCTACTAACCCAGCATCCTCCCTGTATCTCCCTCTACTAACCCAGCATCCTCCCTGTATCTCCCCCTCCCTCTACTAACCCAGCATCCTCCCTGTATCTCCCTCTACTAACCCAGCATCCTCCCTGTATCTCCCTCTACTAACCCAGCATCCTCCCTGTATCTCCCCCTCCCTCTACTAACCCAGCATCCTCCCTGTATCTCCCCCTCCCTCTACTAACCCAGCATCCTCCCTGTATCTCCCCCTCCCTCTACTAACCCAGCATCCTCCCTGTATCTCCCCCTCCCTCTACTAACCCAGCATCCTCCCTGTATCTCCCTCTCCCTCTACTAACCCAGCATCCTCCCTGTATCTCCCTCTCCCTCTACTAACCCAGCATCCTCCCTGTATCTCCCTCTCCCTCTACTAACCCAGCATCCTCCCTGTATCTCCTCCTCCCTCTACTAACCCAGCATCCTCCCTGTGTCTCCCTCTACTAACCCAGCATCCTCCCTGTATCTCCCTCTACTAACCCAGCATCCTCCCTGTATCTCCCTCTACTAACCCAGCATCCTCCCTGTATCTCCCCCTCCCTCTACTAACCCAGCATCCTCCCTGTATCTCCCCCTCCCTCTACTAACCCAGCATCCTGCCTGTATCTCCCTCTACTAACCCAGTATCCTCCTTGTATCTCCCCCTCCCTATACTAACCCAGCATCCTCCCTGTATCTCCCCCTCCCTCTACTAACCCAGCATCCTCCCTGTATCTCCCTCTACTAACCCAGCATCCTCCCTGTATCTCCCCCTCCCTCTACTAACCCAGCATCCTCCCTGTATCTCCCTCTACTAACCCAGCATCCTCCCTGTATCTCCCCCTCCCTCTACTAACCCAGCATCCTCCCTGTATCTCCCCCTTCCTCTACTAACCCAGCATCCTGCCTGTATCTCCCTCTACTAACCCAGTATCCTCCTTGTATCTCCCCCTCCCTATACTAACCCAGCATCCTCCCTGTATCTCCCCCTCCCTCTACTAACCCAGCATCCTCCCTGTATCTACCCCTCCCTCTACTAACGCAGCATCCTCCCTGTATCTCCCTCTACTATCCCAGCATCCTCCCTGTATCTCCCTCTACTAACCCAGCATCCTCCCTGTATCTCCCTCTACTAACCCAGCATCCTACCTGAATCTCCCCCTCCCTCTACTAACCCAGCATCCTCCCTGTATCTCCCCCTCCCTCTACTAACCCAGCATCCTCCCTGTATCTCCCTCTACTAACCCAGCATCCTCCCTGTATCTCCCTCTACTAACCCAGCATCCTCCCTGTATCTCCCTCTACTAACCCAGCATCCTCCCTGTATCTCCCCCTCCCTCTACTAACCCAGCATCATGCCTGTATCTCCCTCTACTAACCCAGTATCCTCCTTGTATCTCCCTCTCCCTCTACTAACCCAGCATCCTCCCTGTATCTCCCTCTACTAACCCAGCATCCTCCCTGTTTCTCCCCCTCCCTCTACTAACCCAGCATCCTCCCTGTATCTCCCCCTCACTCTACAATATCCCAGCATCCTCCCTGTATCTCCCTCTACTAACCCAGCATCCTCCCTGTATCTCCCCCTCCCTCTACTAACCCAGCATCCTCCCTGTATCTCCCCCTCCCTCTACTAACCAAGCATCCTCCCTGTATCTCCCCCTCCCTCTACTAACCCAGCATCCTCCCTGTATCTCCCCCTCCCTCTACTAACCCAGCATCCTCCCTGTATCTCCCCCTCCCTCTACTAACCCAACATCCTCCCTGTATCTCCCTCTACTAACCCAGCATCCTCCCTGTATCTCCCTCTACTAACCTAGCATCTTCCCTGTATCTCCACCTCCCTCTACTAACCCAGCATACTTTCTGAATCTCCCCCTCCCTCTACTAACCCAGCATCCTCCCTGTATCTCTCCCTCCCTCTACTAACCCAGCATCCTCCCTGTATCTCCCTCTACTAACCCAGCATCCTCCCTGTATCTCCCCCTCCCTCTACTAACCCAGCATCCTCCCTGTATCTCCCCCTCCCTCTACTAACCCAGCATCCTCCCTGTATCTCCCCCTCCCTCTACTAACCCAGCATCTTCCCTGTATCTCCCCCTCCCTCTACTAACCCAGCATCCTCCCTGTGTCTCCCTCTACTAACCCAGCATCCTCCCTGTATCTCCCTCTACTAACCCAGCATCCTCCCTGTATCTCCCTCTACTAACCCAGCATCTTCCCTGTATCTCCCCCTCCCTCTACTAACCCAGCATCCTTCCTATATCTCCCCCTCCCTCTACTAACCCAGCATCCTCCCTGTATCTCTCCCTCCCTCTACTAACCCAGCATCCTCCCTGTATCTCCCTCTACTAACCCAGCATCCTCCCTGTATCTCCCTCTCCCTCTACTAACCCAGCATCCTCCCTGTATCTCCTCCTCCCTCTACTAACCCAGCATCCTCCCTGTGTCTCCCTCTACTAACCCAGCATCCTCCCTGTATCTCCCTCTACTAACCCAGCATCCTCCCTGTATCTCCCTCTACTAACCCAGCATCCTCCCTGTATCTCCCTCTACTAACCCAGCATCCTCCCTGTATCTCCCTCTACTAACCCAGCATCCTCCATGTATCTCCCTCTACTAACCCAGCATCCTCCCTGTATCTCCCCCTCCCTCTACTAACCCAGCATCCTCCCTGTATCTCCCCCTCCCTCTACTAACCCAGCATCCTCCCTGTATCTCCCTCTACTAACCCAGCATCCTCCCTGTATCTCCCTCTACTAACCCAGCATCCTCCCTGTATCTCCCCCTCCCTCTACTAACCCAGCATCCTCCCTGTATCTCCCCCTCCCTCTACTAACCCAGCATCCTCCCTGTATCTCCCCCTCCCTCTACTAACCCAGCATCCTGCCTGTATCTCCCCCTCCCTCTACTAACCCAGCATCCTCCCTGTATCTCCCTCTACTAACCCAGCATCCTCCCTGTATCTTCCTCTACTAACCCAGCATCCTCCCTGTATCTCCCCCTCCCTCTACTAACCCAGCATCCTCCCTGTATCTCTCCCTCCCTCTACTAACCCAGCATCCTCCCTGTATCTCCCTCTACTAACCCAGCATCCTCCCTGTATCTCCCCCTCCCTCTACTAACCCAACATCCTCCCTGTATCTCCCCCTCCCTCTACTAACCCAGCATCCTCCCTGTGTCTCCCTCTACTAACCCAGCATCCTCCCTGTATCTCCCTCTACTAACCCAGCATCCTCCCTGTATCTCCCTCTACTAACCCAGCATCCTCCCTGTATCTCCCTCTACTAACCCAGCATCATCCCTGTATCTCCCTCTACTAACCCAGCATCCTCCATGTATCTCCCTCTACAAACCCAGCATCCTCCCTGTATCTCCCCCTCCCTCTACTAACCCAGCATCCTCCCTGTATCTCCCCCTCCCTCTACTAACCCAGCATCCTCCCTGTATCTCCCTCTACCAACCCAGCATCCTCCCTGTATCTCCCTCTACTAACCCAGCATCCTCCCTGTATCTCCCCCTCCCTCTACTAACCCAGCATCCTCCCTGTATCTCCCCCTCCCTCTACTAACCCAGCATCCTCCCTGTATCTCCCCCTCCCTCTACTAACCCAGCATCCTGCCTGTATCTCCCCCTCCCTCTACTAACCCAGCATCCTCCCTGTATCTCCCTCTACTAACCCAGCATCCTCCCTGTATCTTCCTCTACTAACCCAGCATCCTCCCTGTATCTCCCCCTCCCTCTACTAACCCAGCATCCTCCCTGTATCTCCCCCTCCCTCTACTAACCCAGCATCCTCCCTGTATCTCCCTCTACTAACCCAGCATCCTCCCTGTATCTCCCCCTCCCTCTACTAACCCAGCATCCTCCCTGTATCTCCCTCTACTAACCCAGCATCCTCCCTGTATCTCCCCCTCCCTCTACTAACCCAGCATCCTCCCTGTATCTCCCTCTCCCTCTACTAGCCCAGCATCCTCCCTGTATCTCCCCCTCCCTCTACTAACCCAGCATCCTCCCTGTATCTCCCCCTCCCTCTACTAACCCAGCATCCTCCCTGTATCTTCCCCTCCCTCTACTAACCCAGCATCCTCCCTGTATCTCCCTCTACTAACCCAGCATCCTCCCTGTATCTCCCTCTACTAACCCAGCATCTTCCCTGTATCTCCCCCTCCCTCTACTAACCCAGCATCTTTCCTGAATCTCCCCCTCCCTCTACTAACCCAGCATCCTCCCTGTATCTCGCCCTCCCTCTACTAACCCAGCTTCCTCCCTGTATCTGCCTCTACTAACCCAGCATCCTCCCTGTATCTCCCCCTCCCTCTACTAACCCAGCATCCTCCCTGTATCTCGCCCTCCCTCTACTAACCCAGCATCCTCCCTGTATCTCCCCCTCCCTCTACTAACCCAGCATCCTCCCTGTATCTCCCCCTCCCTCTACTAACCCAGCATCCTCCTGTGTCTCCCTCTACTAACCCAGCATCCTCCCTGTATCTCCCTCTACTAACCCAGCATCCTCCCTGTATCTCCCTCTACTAACCCAGCATCTTCCCTGTATCTCCCCCTCCCTCTACTAACCCAGCATCCTTCCTGTATTTCCCCCTCCCTCTACTAACCCAGCATCCTCCCTGTATCTCTCCCTCCCTCTACTAACCCAGCATCCTCCCTGTATCTCCCTCTACTAACCCAGCATCCTCCCTGTATCTCCCCCTCCCTCTACTAACCCAGCATCCTCCCTGTATCTCCCCCTCCCTCTACTAACCCAGCATCCTCCCTGTGTCTCCCTCTACTAACCCAGCATCCTCCCTGTATCTCCCTCTACTAACCCAGCATCCTCCCTGTATCTCCCTCTACTAACCCAGCATCCTCCCTGTATCTCCCTCTACTAACCCAGCATCCTCCCTGTATCTCCCTCTACTAACCCAGCATCATCCCTGTATCTCCCTCTACTAACCCAGCATCCTCCATGTATCTCCCTCTACTAACCCAGCATCCTCCCTGTATCTCCCCCTCCCTCTACTAACCCAGCATCCTCCCTGTATCTTCCACTCCCTCTACTAACCCAGCATCCTCCCTGTATCTCCCTCTACTAACCCAGCATCATCCCTGTATCTCCCTCTACGAACCCAGCATCCTCCATGTATCTCCCTCTACTAACCCAGCATCATCCCTGTATCTCCCTCCACTAACCCAGCATCCTCCATGTATCTCCCTCTACTAACCCAGCATCCTCCATGTATCTCCCTCTACTAACCCAGTATCCTCCCTGTATCTCCCCCTCCCTCTACTAACCCAGCATCCTCCCTGTATCTCCCTCTACTAACCCAGTATCCTCCCTGTATCTTCCCCTCCCTCTACTAACCCAGCATTCTCCCTGTATCTCCCCCTCCCTCTACGAACCCAGCATCCTCCCTGTATCTCCCTCTACTAACCCAGCATCCTCCTTGTATCTCCCTCTACTAACCCAGCATCCTCCTTGTATCTCCCTCTACTAACCCAGCATCCTCCATGTATCTCCCTCTACTAACCCAGCATCCTCCCTGTATCTCCCCCTCCCTCTACTAACCCAGCATCCTCCCTGTATCTCCCCCTCCCTCTACTAACCAAGCATCCTCCATGTATCTCCCTCTACTAACCCAGCATCCTCCCTGTATCTCCCCCTCCCTCTACTAACCCAGCATCCTCCATGTATCTCCCTCTACTAACCCAGCATCCTCCCTGTATCTCCCCCTCCCTCTACTAACCCAGCATCCTCCCTGTATCTCCCTCTACGAACCCAGTATCCTCCCTGTATCTCCCCCTCCCTCTACTAACCCAGCATT
Source organism: Pseudophryne corroboree (assembly GCF_028390025.1). NCBI lineage: Eukaryota > Metazoa > Chordata > Amphibia > Anura > Myobatrachidae > Pseudophryne > Pseudophryne corroboree. Next base: position 7,128,150 of record NC_086448.1, read on the forward strand.
CTCCCTGTATCTCCCCCTCCCTCTACTATCCCAGCATCCTCCCTGTATCTCCCTCCACTAACCCAGCATCCTCCATGTATCTCCCTCTACTAACCCAGCATCCTCCATGTATCTCCCTCTACTAACCCAGTATCCTCCCTGTATATCCCCCTCCCTCTACTAACCCAGCATCCTCCCTGTATCTCCCTCTACTAACCCAGCATCCTCCATGTATCTCCCTCTACTAACCCAGCATCCTCCATGTATCTCCCTCTACTAACCCAGTATCCTCCCTGTATCTCCCTCCACTAACCCAGCATCCTCCATGTATCTCCCTCTACTAACCCAGCATCCTCCATGTATCTCCCTCTACTAACCCAGTATCCTCCCTGTATCTCCCCCTCCCTCTACTAACCCAGCATTCTCCCTGTATCTCCCCCTCCCTCTACTAACCCAGCATCCTCCCTGTATCTCCCTCCACTAACCCAGCATCCTCCATGTATCTCCCTCTACTAACCCAGCATCCTCCATGTATCTCCCTCTACTAACCCAGTATCCTCCCTGTATCTCCCCCTCCCTCTACTAACCCAGCATCCTCC